>NW_028250081.1:0-26010 GCF_964263255.1 Lissotriton vulgaris
ACCTGGCCTACCCATGAGCTTAAGAATAATTCTCGGCCTGATTCGCAACAGCAGGTTTTTTTTGGCCCAGGATGTTTCTACCCTGCCCCCTTTTCTTGATTTTTTAACCTATTTTTTCACTGTTTTCTTGTGATTAGGTTCTACTGAGTCACAAAATGGCTGCAAACACTTCCTGGTTTGCAGTGTTGGCACCCTATCAGAGTGAAGCTTGTGCTCGGGAAGAGTCGCGGCTCCTCCTCGGTGCTCAGATATCAATATTTGTCTTTTTCTAATTTCTCAGGAGATATTGAACTGATTTACACCATTTAAAAAAGGGACTCATTCTGAACCAAGGGCTAACTTTTTGCCAAATTTGGTGTAATTCCGTTCAGCAGTTCGGACTGTAGCTTTGTGTAAAGTTTCCTATGGAAGTTAACATGGGGAAAACTTGTTTTGGGAACCCCTTTTTTCTTGGCCGCCACTTCATGAATCAATCAGAAACTTTCAAAACAGGAGCTGACCGGAGCGCCCCACTAGTTTTGAAAATTTCACGAAGAATCATCAAACGGTGCCAAAGATATTGGCAAAAGAAAAACGCTATTTGAATAGAAAAGAGGTCCTAACTATAACTACCTACTGACGACTGCCAGAAGGATATATATATATATATATATATATATATATATATATTACCTACTGGCGGTCGCCAGTAGGTATATATAGTTAGGATTTTTTCCCTATGGGATTTTTGAAAATTCTATGTCTAATAACTTTGGCGTTTGTGGACGGAATCGGCTGAAAATTTCAGGAAAATGGCACATTTTGTTTCTGAGCAGCCCTTGAAAATTTGGGGGGGTTTTGTCGAGGGGGGCCGAGAAAAAAGGGGGGTCCCAAAACGCGTTTTTCCCATGTTAATTTCCATAGGGCGGTTGGACTCACTTTTAGCTCGAACGGCTGAATGGATTTGCACGAAACTTGGCAAAATTGTAGGGACTGTTAGCCCGATGTGCCTTTGCTAGGTCTCAATATATGTGCTCCAGTAGTTTTTGAGAAATTAACGTTCAAAACAAGATATATATCTGTAACAGCGCTCCGGGCAGCGATCCGGTCCGCTTACTTTTCGCGAAACGGAACTTTGCGCGCAGAAAGCTGATTGGCTCTCCGGTGTCTGTCAACATTCTAAACAGTCCGGAGCGGCCGCCATCTTATCTCTCGGTAGGATCGAGAGAGAAGAAGAGGTGAAAAACGAAGGGGGAATTTATTGAAAGGGGGCAAGGTATACCCCTCTTGACCCCCTAGGACTGTTGTTGGGGTTATTAAAGGGTCCCGTGGGGAAAATAAAAAAAAAATGATTTTTCACGGTAGAAGCGCTTCACGGGCCGCGAACTGGGCCGCAAACTGGTAGCGAAACGGGAATTCGCCATTTTGTGCTTCGTTTTAATTGTTTAGAGACAAAAATTATCGCCGCACATCGGCCACAATGCATGAATAACGCTGAAAAGTCAGCGATATTCATGCATTATCCAGCAAATGCTCTTAGCCATGTTATCCACCTTCCATTGGATAACATGGCTAAAAACTGCTCTGTGCGTGAGCTTTTTTTTTTTTTTTTGCTGCGTGACGTTTGTTAACGTTCGATTCGATGGAAATCAGGAAGTGTTGACCACCATTTTGTCACTGCGAGTAAATATTTTGTTAAAAATGAATCCTTATTGATAAACATTGTCTGCGCCATCTTGCGTTTTTGTCCAATGCCACAATTTTGTCGTGCACGGCAGCCATTTTAGATGCCTTGACCAGGGCCACTCTCTGCACGCCGCCGATCCTCAGCATGGCTCCCCACCCTCGCAAGCATCTCCCCCACGCACTGGTCACCCCCGCTCTTTCTCTCATGCATGGGCCATATACTTCCCCCCATCTGCGCTGCTCTTCTCTGAGAATCACACCCTGTGCCCGCCCGACACCTCCCTTTCACCCTATTCACTACCGCACCCTCTGACACTCCTCTTCCTCTGTGACCGATTGTCCAGGCCAGACCTAGGCTATCACCTAGCCCTGCGGATGTAGTTTATGGCCCCAGCTGTAGAGTATCCAGACATGCCAACCCTCCCGATTCAGGCGTGAGACTACTGATTTCAGTGCTAGTCTCCCGCCTCCCGATTCCTGCAAGCAAAAACCCGGGGGCATATTATCAACAACTAGCGATAATTTTTGTCTCTAACTTGTTTAGAGACAAAAATTATCGCCGCACATCGGCGAATTTTATCGCACATAAACCTTGCTATTAGCAAGGTTTATCGCAAATGCGATAAAAAACGGCCGCAATGCATGAATATCGTTGAAAAGTCAGCGATATTCATGCATTATCCAGCAAATGCTCTTAGCCATGTTATCCACTTCCCATTGGATAACATGGCTAAAACTGCTCAGGGCAGGTGTTAGGTTTTGGAGATATTTGCGCTTAGCGCGAATATCTCCAAAAGTTGGTAATAGGAGATAGCGATGGTTAGGGACTGTTTCCAGTCGCTAAAATCTTGGCACGCCCACTTTGCATGTCATTAGTGATAAATATCACTGATATGCAAAGCGGGGCCCAAGATGGTCGCTATCTCCTTTTAGATGTCACTAACTGGTGTTAGCGACAGCTTGGTAATAGGGAGATAATTTTATCTCTTTTTTTTTTGGCTTTTAAAGCCCAAAAAGCGGAAATAAACCCCCTTGATAATATGCCCCATGATTTCTCGGGGGTTTCAGCTGACAGGGCTTGGTATTGTGTTACGTGCTAATTCTTCCAGGAAACGTCAGAGGGTCGATGCAGGGGTTCTAGAAGGGGTGATAAACCATTTAAGCCTCATGAACAAGCGCATGGTCTTTTAAAGATTTGTGAAGTACTCGGGGCGGCGGTGTGTGTGTGCCCTCTTTCAGGAGCGGGCGGGGGGGGGGCACTGCCAGCAACTTGCCAGGCCAGGCAGTGTTCAACACGTGCATCACCCTTTCTCTGCCTGCTATTGCGCTCCATGCTTCGGAAAGGTAAGAAAAAGAACGTGCATTTGAGTTTGAAATGTCCGATCTTGTAGCAGTACACTTGCAAAGCCCACACATGACAATAACCCGATTCAAGGGCCCATTCACCCGATTTTTTAAACATATATAGCACTCCAACAAAGTTAGATTTTAAAACTTTATTAACTTTTAACTATAATGAACGGAACAAAAACTGTAAAAACATTTAAACATTTTTCACCCATAAAAGCAACAATTGTCAGAAGCTGTCTTTTGTGCGAATAGTCCCAAGGCAGCACAACGTGCTGAGTTCTGGACGGCACCCAGGTGATGTCGCCTGGGTGCCGCACTGGTTTTGGTATCCTACAATGCTGCTCCGAAAATTGGCGTGGGGCGTCCCGGGTGGGGCGGGGGGAGGCCTCGTCAGTAGCGGTCTGTTGTGCGAATAGTCCCAAGGCAGCAGAACGCGCTGAGATGTTGATGGCACCCAGGTTATGTCCAGTAAACTGCCGCACTGGTTTTGGTATCCTACAATGCTGCTCCGAAAATTGGCGTGGGGCGGCCCGGAGGGGGGGGGCGTGGGGGAGGCGGCGTGAACGGGCCTCCCCAGGTGGCGGCCATCCAGCTGAGTTGCGCCCGCTCTTGCGGCTACAGCGTCTCGCTCACCATGTTGTTGAGTTGCTCCCACTCTTGCAGTGCAGCGATAGGCGGCTGCCACATGACTCTTAAAATGGCGGACGGCTCTTCGGTTTTGGGCCTGGTCCACTGAAATGGCCCTGGGACACCTTGGAACTCGGACGCTTGCCTGCTAGGGCTTGGGCTCCATTCTCGAAAAGCGTCCCCTCAGCCGTGAAGATTCTACAAAAGTCTTGGGGGCCCCCGACTCCCGCAGGCTTCCGGTGGGGAGCGGCTGCCATGATTGCTCGCGGAATGACCACGACGGAGCTACGAGATGGTGGTGCTCTCATGCTGACGCCAGCTTTAGTCTGAAACATCCAGAAACAAGGTGGGGCTTTCATCGTTTGGGAAAAAAAAATGTTCTAAACCAATGAAAAGTGTTATTTTTAGGTCATATGACCAAGCCTTCCATCTTTAGGAAACCAAAAGTAAAATGAACCAATGAAAAGTTTTATAAACAAGTCACATGACCTGTTATGCGGCATAGGGCTACAAAAAGCGTAGAAAATCCGTTGGCACGTGAGGCGGCGTCAGTAGCGGACCGATGTGCGAATAGGCCGAAGGCAGCACAACGCGCTGAGATCCGGATGGCACCGAGGTGGTGTCCAGCAAATTGCCGCACTGGTGTGGCCATCCTACAATGCTGCGCCGAAAGACGGCGTGTCCAGCTGAGTTCCGGTCACTCTTGCGGTACAGTGAGTCGAACGCGCCGAGATCCGGATGGCACCGAGGTTGTGTCCAGCAAGTTGCCGCACTGGTGTGGCCATCCTACAATGCTGTGCCGAAAGTCGGCGTGGGGTGCCCCGTTGGCTTATGAGGTGATGTCAGTAGTGGACCGATGTGTGAATAGGTCGGAACCAGCACAAGGCGCCAAGATCCGAATGGCAAGTCCTGGATGTTGAGTGCCATAGTTGAGAGTTCTGAGCAGTGCTTGTAAGACTATCTGAAGCTTATTTGCACCTGCTGCAGCTTCACTGTTGCCCAAGGTGGTGTCCAGCAAATTGCTGCAGTGGTGTGGCCATCCTACAATGCTGCGCCGAAAGACGGCGTGTCCAGCTGAGTTCCGGTCACTCTTGCGGTACAGTGAGCCGAACGCGCCGAGATCCGGATGGCACCGAGGTTGTGTCCAGCAAGTTGCCGCACTGGTGTGGCCATCCTACAATGCTGCGCCGAAAGTCGGCGTGGGGTGCCCCGTTGGCTTATGAGGTGATGTCAGTAGTGGACCGATGTGTGAATAGGTCGGAACCAGCACAAGGCGCCAAGATCCGAATGGCAAGTCCTGGACGTTGAGTGCCTCAGTTGAGAGTTCTGAGCAGTGCTTGTAAGACTGTCTGAAGCTTATTTGCACCTGCTGCAGCTTCACTATTGCCCTGGTGTGGCCAAAGGTCGCACATGACATAGGCGGCCGGCTCCCGAGGTCCGGCGGAACTTTTTTCCTTTTCCTTTCTGCTTCTTTTCCTACAATCCGTTTCATCTGAAGACACGACCAGGTCCCTGAATGTGTGCAGGGGGACGCTATTGATTGAATGAAAATGGCGGCTTGACACAAAGCTGACTCAAGCGTTGCTGTTGATGCTATACAGACAAAAATTGGTTTTCAGTTTGTACATTCTTCAGGATTTTTTTTCCATCCAAGTCTGATTGAGAGTTTGTAGAAAATTGGCTTCAGATTTTCCACATACTACTCTTCAACATTCTTCCTAAATGTAACAATGTGAAACTCACTAGGAGAACGGCTGTTTCTGTTTCCTTTCAAAATGCTGCCAACAATATTTTCTGAATGGAAGACACCATCTTGTAGCATAAAGGGCCGAAAGGGGTTCTGGTCTGGCCGATGGTTGGTGGAGACATTTTGACTATATCTTGGACCTGCCCGGCCTCGCCCAAAATGGCGCCGGTATAAATGGGACTCGTAACTCCTTGCCCGCAAATGTATATCTAGAAAATGTTATTGTAAGTGGCCCTGTCGTATTTTAATTACAAAATGTACGTCCACCGATTCCGCAACTGTTAGACACCTTTGTTCTTGCAACCTAATGGCCCGCTCGTTACGTTCCTCTACAGTGTAAATGTCTCCTCATCATATACGATTTCAGTTTGCTCCGTGGCCGGCCCACGTGGTTATAGGCCCGTATTTGTATACTGACATTTTCACAATAAAGGTTTTTAAAACAAAACACGGTAGTAGTATTTACATTGGTAAAGTTTTTACTTTTAGTCACTGTTTTCGAATCAGTAAAAGGCAAGTGAAATAAAGCAGTCCAATTACATGACGGATAAAAGGTATAATATGTAGGAACGCAGTAAAGATAAATGGTCAAGGGCAGTTGTGTTTTTCATTTCTGCAACATAAAGTGATCGATAAGAATCTGATAATCAGGCGTATCGGCGACTAAGACAGCAGGCCGAATCTCTTTTACTCAACGGCTCCGTCATGGAAGGAAGAAACGCCCTTTTTCTCGAAAAAGGAATATATTTTACTTGCAGGACAGTTGTAAATTTTCCGGGAAAGTACATTAGCCTGGAATATTATAACATATGTTTAAAAAATAAATAATGTTCGAAAACAATAAAAAGCGTAATTTTTAGGTCATATGACCAAGCTTTTCATCATTAAAATAACAAAAGTAAAATGAACCAATGAAAAGTTTTATTAACAAGTCACATGACCTGTTATGCTTACGTTACGCGCTGCGCGCCGCGCCTCGGATCACTTCCGGGTGCGCTAACG
This sequence comes from Lissotriton vulgaris, assembly GCF_964263255.1. Classification (NCBI taxonomy): domain Eukaryota; kingdom Metazoa; phylum Chordata; class Amphibia; order Caudata; family Salamandridae; genus Lissotriton; species Lissotriton vulgaris. The sequence goes on from NW_028250081.1 coordinate 6,392, forward strand.
CGGCGTGTCATATAACGCATTACGCGACAACGTAGGTCAAGAATATAGTCAAAATGTCTCCACCAACCAGCGTTCGGAACACAACCCCTTTCAGCAGTCCAAAAAGTTCTGTTAAATGACAACAGAGGGGACAGGCAACAAGAACCATCAGTCAAAGAGGGGAGGGCAAGTTCTTCTCTTCCGGGTCATGTTGGGGCGCTACCGGAACTGATCGAATTGGTAGTCTACAGTGTTTCTGGATGTTTCAGACTAAAGCTGGCGTCAGCATGAGAGCACTACCATCTCGTAGCTCCGTCGTGGCCATTACACGAGCAATCATGGCAGCCGCTCCCCACCAGAAGCCTGCGGGAGTCAGAGGCCCCCAAGACTTTTGTAGAATCTTCACGGCTGAGGGGACGCTTTTCGAGAATGGAGCCCAAGCCCTATCAGGCAAGCGTCCGAGTTCAAAGGTGTCCCAGGGCCATTTTAGTGGACCAGGCCCAAAACCGAAGAGCCGGCCGCCATTTTGAGAGTCCTGTGGCAGCCGCCTATCGCTGCACCGCAAGAGCGGGAGCAACTCAACTACATGATGAGCGAGACGCTGTAGTCGCAAGAGCGGGCGGTAAACAGCTGAATGGCGGAAGAGGCACAGTGTAGCAAAAGCGGGCGGAATGGCAACTGAAACGGTAATGGGGCGCCCCACTACAGCGTGTCTTCAGGTCAAACGGATTGTGGGACAAGGTCCAGAATTGAAGAGTCATCAAAAGGCAAAAAGTTCCGCCGGACCCCGGGAGCCGGCCGCCTATGTCGGGGGCGATCTCAGGCTACACCAGTGCTATAAGACTTGGGGAGGGTGTCGGAGCCAAGCGTCTTCTCCGAGTCCATGGCCATCACACCGCCCCTCAGGGGCCTCCGTCAAGCTGTTTAGGAAGGTAACATATCACATTGTTTTCTAATGCAGTCAGGTCCACAAACGACACTCACTTACTTTGAGAATAGTGAAGCTGCAGTAGGTGGAAATAAGCTTCAGACAGTGTTACAAGCACTGCTCAGAACTCTTAACTTTGGCACCCAACATCCAGAACTTATGCCATTTGAGAATGGCAGTGACATTGAAGCAACTCAGGGACCAAAACCATTAACGTACTTTCACGTATGAAAATCTTACTTGGGGAGGGGGCAGGAGCGAAGCGCCCCCTCCCAGTCCGCGCCACCACACCGTATGTTGAAAATCTGAAGCCATCGTTCTACAAAGTCAACCAACCTTGGATTGAAAAATCTAGAAAAATGTACAAACTGAAAACCAGTTTTGGTCTGCATAGCATCAGTAGCAACGCTTGCTATCAGAGTGCATGAGTTTCATGCTCGATCGATTGAGCTAGCCGGATCGGGCAATAAAAAGTATAAAATAGTTATGTAAATAGTTATTTAATAAAATGTTTTACCCTGTTTCTTTGCTGGTGTGTTGTCTATATTTTTAATATTTGCATAGGGTTTGTCGTTATTTTGGGCGGGGTGGGTGACGGAGTCGAGCTGTCTTGCAGCCCTCATGGTGTGGAGCTCAGTTCATCTCAATATTTTCGTATTTCTCATGAAGGGTTGTTCCTAATATTTCTATTTTAGCGAGGTCAAAAACAGATCCAATTAGTGGCCTACTGATTTTGCTCGATTACTTTTATTTTTTTACACGATTTTTCACTATCTGCAAAGACTAAACAGAGTATTGCGACTTTGTGCTTGTTTGTAAATAGAGAATGATCCAAAGAGAACCAATTCTAAAACAGTAAATGCTTGGATAACAATCAATCAAATGGAGAGACAAGCAGGCACGACGGATTACAACGGGGGCAAAGGCCTGCGTTAACTACCGTTCACTATCTGCAAAGAGAGAGTACTACTAAGAGAAAAGAGGGGAGGGGGGGGCAGCGTTCAAAGCACATCAGCGTGCATAAATACGAAAATGTTTTTATCTATCACGTACTTGACATTTTAAAGCTTTTCATATTTGCTATTAAAAAACCAATGAAATTCACAGAAAAAACATAGGTTATAGTGGATATATAGTTAGGAATTTGCATTTACAAAACCTTGAAAATTCAATGAAAAAACCATTGGTTTTAGGCCATATATAGTTAGGGATTTGCATTTACAAAACCTTATTTTACTCGCATAAAACCATTGAAATTCCATATATAGTTAGATGCGCTAACTATATATCGCGCACCCGCAATCCACTGCTGATGATGTCACATATTACATCATTCATGACATGGTCAGTGACATCACTGATGACATCACTGATGACAACTCAAATGACATCACTGATGACATCTCAAATGACATCACTGATGACATCACTGATGACAACTCAAATGACATCACTGACAACATCACAGATGACATCATTCATGTGTTAATACGTTGAACCTCTACAGACTCTGATATATCCTTAGATACACTCAGTGAAAACAGACACTCACAGATTGTCACTCATCCATGGAGTTACTCATACACCTAGACAGTCATGCAAAGAATCAATCACACCTCCAATTCCTCAACTATACAGTTATACACACCTTACTTATTGAAACATTCTAACACATATTTACTCTCTTATATAATCCCTAATAAAAGTTCACAATGATCCATACAGCCACTCACACATTCACTGGCTCTAATGCACAGTTATTTATATATGTCAACTCTCACATGGAGTGTGTTTTACATATGTACTTACTTTGACATGTAGCACTGAGATATCCATTCACTCACCAATACACTCATGCACACAGTCAACCGCCCATACAGCTGTTTCCACATGCACTTTTGAAACCATACATCTAGTGAATCAACTGCTCACACATCTATGCACAGAGTCACACACCTCCCAGCCACCCCCACACACACACTTACTCTCCCATAGAAATACTTAGGCAACCAATCAATAACCCATATAGTTACTCATATAGCTACTGATTAACACATGCAGCACTTCATAGAACAACAGATATAATGATGCACAAATTAATACAGTTTAATCACTAACCCATGCACTCAGTGAGACACATTTAATCACTCCCTCATACAATCAGTCATGCACCTACTAAATCCTTCATCCAGACATTTATACATCCACTCATTCTTCAATATGTAAGACATATTTTAACTTTACAGAAACATACAGTCACTGGATGTTGTGATCAGTGATGTCATCAGTGATGTCACTGACCATGTCATGAATGATGTAATATGTGACATCATCAGCAGTGGATTGCGGGTGTGCGATATATAGTTAGCGCATCTAACTATATATGGAATTTCAATGGTTTTATGCGAGTAAAATAAGGTTTTGTAAATGCAAATCCCTAACTATATATGGCCTAAAACCAATGGTTTTTTCATTGAATATATATATATATATATATATATATATATATATATATATATATATATATATATATATATATATATATATATATATCCACAAACGACCCAGATACTGAAGTCTCTTGGCCCGTAGGCAGGTGGCGGATCACACAGGGCAGGTCTCCCGGTACCTTTAATGCACACAACCATCTTCATAAAGAAGGATCCGCACTCAGAAGTAAACCAGTGTTTTAATGAACTACCCAGAGTTCTCTACTTTTTTGCATAATTTATTTGTCACTCTATGCCTGAGAGGGTATTTTTTGACTTATACTAAGTACTCCCTTGTGTCTGGACAAATATATACCTCTCTGAAGAGTTCTAATTAGAGCGAAACACTGTGTCAGGGGTTGCTTTTACTAATTTGAGGTTGACTTAGTTGGTATTTTACCAATTCAAAGCTGTAATATTGTGCCTGGAGTGGTAAATGGCTTTTGTCATTTTACAGCTCGGGAAGGACAGCACTGTGCTAGTGCTATGCTTAAAGACTTTGCTGTAGAAATGGCAAAAGATGTTGTCATTTTCTATCTCGGCGTGGATGGTACTGTGCTAATCATATGCTTAAAGAGTTTGATAGAAAATTAGACATTTGAGGTGAGCAGATCTAGAGTGTCGCTGGTGTTGAGAGTGCTCTATACAGGAGCTGCTTTCCACCTAAACTTGAGAACTACCCAAAGTTCCCTACTTCTTTTTTGCATAATTTATTCGTCACTATATATATATATATATATATCCGTCAAAGAAGGTGCCTGATATGGAAGAGCCCACAACCGGTAAGATTATGCCGAAAATCTTTAATGAAAGCACTGCTCACAGGTAAAAGCGTGATGACATCAAAATTGTAGAGTCCTGCTTCCTGACGCGTTTCGTGCTTTGCTAGCACTTAATCATGGGCTGCATGCTTGAAGTTTTGAAAGACGGCTGGGCGCATTTCAAGGCATCTCTGTTTTCAAGAATATATCTAATATATATATATTCACTGAAAAAACCATAGGTTTCATACCAGTTATAGTTAGGAATTAGCATTTAAAAAACCAATTAAATTTACTGAAAAAACCATAGGTTTCACACCAGTTATAGTTAGGTGGAAATTTTACTGATATAAAACCAATGAAATTCCCACGTTATAATTAGTTGGACTACACTATAACTTGCGCGTGTAATGCATTGCGGATGACATCACATATTACATCACTCATGACATGGTCAGTGACATCACTCATGACATCACTGATGACACCATCCAGTGAATGTGTGCCTTTCTGAAAAATAAATATGTTTTATATATGTATATGTAAAGGTCAATGGAAGAATAAATATTTAAATAAGTGTCTAAATGGATGTTTTTTTTTAAAAGAAAATTATTGGTTAACTAGCTTATTAAGTGTATCTTAGTGAATACATATATTAGCGAGTAATGTTTAAATATTTAAATATATGTATCAGTGTTTCACTTTGTGTATAAGTGGCTGCATGGGTTGGTGAGTAGCTACATGTGTGTTTATATGGGTTATTAGATGTTTTTTTTAGTATCTTTATAATTGTCTGTTTGATTTGGTGGGGGTGTTACTTAGCACATAGATGCATCAATGACTGACTCACTGTTTGAATGTGATTTGAAGACAGCATATGTGTCGGACTGTATGGGTGAATGAGTGTGTATATGTATGTGTTAGTAAGTGAATAACTGTCTCACTAGTGTCTTTATCAGTAACTACATATGTTTTAATCTAGTATATGTGAGTATTGATGTATATAAGTGAGTATATGTGAGAGTGAGAGATTGAAAGAGTTCTTGTTTTAATAAGTATGTGTTTCTATAAGTGATTGTTTAAGAGAGTAAGTATGTGTAAGTTTCCTTAAAAGTAAGGTGTTAGTGTGTGTATAGCTGAATATGCAAAAAAATGGATGTTCAATAGTTTATTTGCATGTGTGAGTATGTGTGTGAGCAAGTTTTTGAAGACTCTCGCTGTGTTATCAGATGTAAAGGTGTCTCACTACATATGATAAGTGAGTATATGTATGAATGACTATATAGAACTGTTGGTGAAAGAGTGGATGTGTATATAGATGGTGGAATTACTGAATTGGTTGTTGTAACTGGTATAGGTATCTCCACTTTTTTGTAAATGTTAGTTTCTATTTTTGAATATGTGTTTCAAGGGTTACTTTACAGTGAAAGGAGGTCAGTCACTCTGTCACAAGGATGGTGTCATCAGTGATGTCATGAGTGATGTCACTGACCATGTCATGAGTGATGTAATATGTGATGTCATCAGCAGTGCATTACACGCGCAAGTTATAGTGAGTCCAACTAACTATAACGTGGGAATTTCATTGGTTTTATATCAGTAAAATTTCCACCTAACTATAACTGGTGTGAAACCTATGTTTTTTTCAGTGAATTTAATAAGTTTTTTAAATGCTAATTCCTAACTATAACTGGTATGAAACCTATGGTTTTTTCAGTGAATTTCATAGGTTTTTTAAATGCTAATTCCTAACTATAACTGGTGCGAAACCTATGGTTTTTTCAGTGAATTTCATAGGTTTTTTAACTGCTAATTCCAAACTTTTTATATGGACTCATACCTATGTGTTTTTTAGTGAATTTCTAAGGTTATTTTTTCGCAAATATCTATAGCTTAGAAAGGTATGTTTTTCTAAAAATGAATCCTATATTGTATATTAATATAATATTTTTTTTTTTTAAAGTATATTCTTTTTTTTATATTTCACTCAGGAGCGCTCCCGGTGCGCGTACCGGTCAGCGCCCCGGTGCGCGTACCGGGCCGCGTCCCGTCAGTGCACCAACAAAAAAAAAGAAAAAAAAAAGGAGTGAGCATGAGGAATGGGGAAAAAAAGAGAGTGGTGTAAAGAGAAAGAGAGCTAGAGGGAGAAACACAGAGGGACTGTGTAAGAGATAGTAAAACAGAGAAAAGGTATGAGAGGAAGTAACTGAGAAAAGGAAAATGAATAAGGGAGCAAAAGAAGAGAAGAAAGAGGAAGAAAACTAAAGCAGATGTTCTAGAAGAATGTGAATGGGTGATGACAGTAAAAGGAAGGAGAGTAAAGGATGAGGAATGAAAGGTAGTGACGGAACCAGAGAAAAGGAACAATGGTGACAGCGGGAAAGAAAATAGCAGTGAGTGTAAGTAAAGAGGAGTGAAAGAGGGTGGATAAAAGTGAATAAGGGTAAGACATGGGGAGTGACAGAAAGAAAGAACAGAGAGAGTAAAGGAAGGAGTGTCAGAAAGGGACTAAGTGAAGCAGAAAAAAAGGAAAGAGAGGGAGTGTGGGTGAGCAGGGGCACTGAAAGAAGTTGAATGTGGTAGGAAAGTAAGGAAAAGAGAAGTAAATATGGAGGATAAGAATAAGTGAGGGAAGCAGAGTAACAAAACAGGGGTGAGGTAGGGTGACAGAAAAGTAGTGAGGTTAAAACAAAGGGTGAAAATAAATTACATGTTGTAGTCACACTTACCATATAATTGATGAAAATGTACTTGCATCTTTAAACTACACTTTGTATCTGTGAAAGACAAAAGAAAAAACAAGTTATAATTAGTAAAATATATATTTTAAAATAGAAGAAACAGGTCAAGAGGTAAAAAATCTAAAAAAGTTTACTAAGAAATAAAGCAATAGTGAAGGATACAAAAACAGAAATAAAGTAATGTAGAAAGAGAAAAAAGAGGGAAAAAGAAATAGAAAGAGAACAAATTACTGAAGATAAGTAAGATTCTAAAAGAAAGTGAGATACCAAAACGAAATCAGGAAAGATAAGAAAGTAAAAGGAAAATGAGTGAAAAGGAGAGGAGTTTAAATGAGGAACTATTAATAAGAAAGAGGAATAGAAGATGACTGAGAGTGAGTGAAGGGGAGTCACAGAGTGAAGGGATGAAGGGAATGAGGTTAATATAGAACGATGGTGGAAAAAGGAGTGAGAGAGTAAGTACACAGAAAGACAAAGGGAAGGACTGAGTGAACTGCAGTACAATGAGTGAGAAAGGAAAAAGAGTAAAAGAGCAAAAGAAGGAAAGAGAGGGGAAGAGAACTAAAGCAGTGGTACTGAGAGAATGTGAGAAAGATGAAAAGTGGTGGAAGGGAGAGAGGAAATGCAGACAGTTGAAATTGGATTGAGGTGTTGTGAATGAAGTGGAGTAAAGGGAAAGCGATGAAACAAAGTTAAAAAAAGGCAGTGTAAGTGAGTAAAGAGAGCTAAATAAGGGCGGAAAAAGGAAAATGAGTTTGAGACAATGGGAATACAATATAAATTACACAATGCAAACTATAGAATAACTTATACAATATGTTACATTGTTTATTTTTGCTGTTCTCAGAATATATTGAATTTCACTTAAATTAGTGAGTTCAAACTCTTCATCATATAACAGCGGGAAAAAAAAACACAATCTAAAAGATTGTGTTTAAAAAAAAACATAAAAACTTACAACTCATATATGTACACTAATCTTTGATTTACTTACTTTTCCGTGAGGCCAAATAGAAGATAGTGAAGGTCCTTTTGGTGGAAAAAAAGTCTGCTGTTCTCTATAACTTCCATTTCATCGACTTCCTATGAAAAAAGATCTAAGAACATCATACCTTACACTTTCCTTACGGCCAAATCGTGTCAGATATATGAGTATTTTTTACTATGAGATCCACTTACAGTACCTATATGAGATAAATAGTTTTAACCATTATACTAACTAACTAACTAACTTTTATTAACTATTCCCGTCTTCAAAGGCCAATTACCTTTACTAAAACTTTGGTTTTAAAAACACTAGGTAAGAATTTTTAAAGTCATAAGGCAAACGTTGTTTAGAAGTCAAATGAGAATCATTGCAGTAACTCCAACCTTTTTTACATTTTAAGTAGCATGTATAATGTCCTGATGTTGTCGAAGGACCGTCATGATAAATAATAGCTTCAGTTGTAAAGGTTCTTCCTGTAATTGATAACGGAGAAGCCACAACATTTTTGATACAAGTTGTCAATTTAGTTCCATCAGGTCTACATCGTTGGAAAACTAAAATGATATACTGACCATAAATTTGTATAAATAATGTGGATAGCATTGGACACTTACATTGGGTACACACCATATTATGATCTGCTGCTTTAACTAGATTTTTAAATGACACTGATTTACAGTCTGGTAAAGTCAAATATATAAATCTTTCAGTGTCTATTCTAGCATTACTTGATGAACTACAATTGTGGCAGTAATGCTGCCATTGATAAGAAAGGCTGAAAAGATTATCTACATCTACACCTTCATCTTCCAAAACACCAAACATATACATTAAAAATTCCTGACAATCCTGCTGAATGTTCTGTGAAAATTTATCTTGACCAGAACACATATCTAAAATATTTCGAATTTCTATTACACTTTCTATTTTTGCTCTATCACTGCTACATTTCTCAAACACAGAATTCAATAAACCACACAATCTTTGATCCCGATTTTCAACAATCTGTTCTTGTAAATTTTGAAGAAAAAAAACAACATTAACTACTACATTAGCATAGCAGTTGACACCAGAACTATTTTCAAACTGAAATCCAACATTTTCATCAGAATCCTTTTTCTTTCTGTTTTGAATTACAGTTTCATCTACTTTTTGTCTTTTTGCTACTACCTCACTGCAATTATTCTCATTTCTTCTTTTTCGGCCTACCACACGTTTTTCAAACAGAGGATATTGAGGCAAATGTGGAGCATACTCTCTTCTTAACCTATTGTATTCTTTAACACAATCTAGATCTGCACAAATCTTTGTCTCATCACACTCAATCAAGTACAATCCTGATAAATTTCCGACTCGTGATAATGCCACATATGCCATACCCTCTTTAAACACAGATCTTCCAATGTTCACCAAAGCACTATCTACAATTAAAGCTTGAGATTTATGAATTGTTACTGCATATGCCAAACAAACAGGAAACTGTTTTCGGCGAACATATAAGTCTTTTACAAGTAAAAATCTAGCAGAACAACGACTGATTTGTTGTACTTGCTCAATACCATCAAATTTTATTTTTAAAAATTCAATTCCATTACTATTTCTATAATTCACAAAATCAACAACATAACCCATTGCTCCATTTACCAGACTTCTTTCAACATTTAAATTCCTTCTCAAAATGATACGACAATTTAAACACACAGAGTCTTTTCAAAACCAGCTGTTTTAGAAATACTTTTCTCTAATGAATCCAATTTTGTTTTCAAATTTTCTGACAAAACAATTGTTGCACCCATATGCTCTATTTTATCTATTGCTTCCAGTTTCACAATCTCTTCATTTTCTAACTTTAACATTTTGTTGTTGAAGATGGAACATTCTTGCAGAGTTGGCATCAAACATATCCCAGATTTCTTCTCAGTCATTTTTTTTTAAATATTCTCTGGAAGAATGTTTTCATTTGGATACAAATTTGAAATTAATCGAGCATGTAAAGCTTCTTTCCCAAGCTCACTTACTTTTCCAATTCTTACATCTTGTAGAATATTTTTATAATCTTCATCCTTTGCCTGTCGCATATTTTGAAGCAGTTCAGCATATTTAAAATTTAACCATATATTAACGTTTCCAATGCTTCCAAGGGACTTCCTGGTATCTTCATGCGTGAGCATTTTAAACACTGGTTGTCCTTTTACTGTAGTCAACTGCAATAGATCTCCAAAAACAATAATGTGTTTTCCTCCAAATAACACATCATATTCTGTTCTAATAATTTCTTGCATTCTCAAATGCACAAAAGCAAGCATTAGATTTGAGACCATGCTTACTTCATCAATGATAAGAAGTTTCATTTTCTTCAAGACTCTGGAAACTTCAGAACACGCATCTCCAGATAACTTGTTGTAATGCAATTTATTATCATGCTCAACTGGCAGCATCAGTAAACAATGTAGAGTAATCCCTTTATTGTTATGTGCTGCCAGTCCAGTTGGAGCAGTTACAACACAAGACAGTGGTGAATCAGTCCTTTTCTGCAAATAAGTTGCAATGGCTTTAATCAGAAAACTTTTTCCTGTTCCAGCTTCTCCACTTACGTACAGTCGAACAGGCTTAAATGATGTACATGAGCACACTTTTTTCTCATGTCTGAATCCATGTTCAATCTTTTCTGTAACCTCGTCATATATCTTTTTCTGCTCAACGTTTAGTTGCTTTACCAAATCTTCTAAGTTAACTCCATCCTCTTGAGCTTGTTCCATAGCTCTTTCCACCTCATCCATGGCAGTTGCAGCTTCATTTTGAACAATTGGTCCTCCTAGTGGATCCTGACTCAATGAAGTAGAACTCTGACTGTCTTGAGAACTGTCTCTAGCAATCTCTTCAGCAATTGTGGTTTCTTGCTCTATTTCTTCGTTCAACATTTGCAGATAATTTAGAAAAACAGGACATTCTATGGTATCCTTAGTTGCATTAAAAGAGTCTTCATAACAGAGAAAATCTCCAAGTAGTTCCTCTTCTGTACGCCATGGCTTAAAGAGTTGCAAAAGAGCTAAATAGTAAAATTCTCTTTTGTCTGGAGCTTCGCAACTCAATTTTCGATGATTAATCAAATGGCCTTTTCTCTGCTTCACTAGACATCCTCATACCCAATGACAGCATATTTTCCATTATTGATATCTTCTGTGATGTTGCTCTTATAACTGTAGTTTTGCAGAACTTCATACAAACAAGTGTTCTCAAGGTGAGTACTTTTATTTGGATAGTATGTATCCAACATATTTGTCTTCAAAATATCTGTACTGTTTGGTTCTTTCTCCGCCAAATATTCAATTTCTTGTACAGATTTCAAAACTCGGTTTCGTGTTGCAGCAAGACCTAGACTCACCCAAATGATTGTTCTTGATTTGGCATAGAGACTTGCTGATGATAACCGTTCAGAACATTCATATGCTCCAATTTCTCGATGCGACAACATCTTCAGACTGAAACTGTATAATTTCTTGCTTAGACTCTTTTCATGTGAAATGTCCTCCCACATTTCCTTCAGTTCTGTCTTTTCTTTTTTTGTGATGTAAGATGTCACATATCGAGCCACAGCAATAGAGTTGTCAGCAACGAACTGAATATCCATGTTAGCATTCCACATGGACAAAATCACTGAGTTTTAGTCGTTGATGTACTTGGACTCTTCATTTCTTTTTAAATTATATGTATTTTTGGGAGATTTCCTCATCACAGTATGTTGTAGAGATGACATCAAATTATTTACTCTTCCCTTAGAAATCACTGGTCGTGGAAACGCAAAACGACATTTCGTCGAGTACTTTTCCTTGTTTTTAAATTTTCAACGACAGTACTTTCCACAACAATGAGATTTAAAACGTAAAACTTGTTGCCTTAAACTGTTTTTTTCAGTAGTTTTTGGAACAGCACATGTTGAATACTCTTCAATGAAACTCATCACTGTTTCATCCGAATCTAATCCAAATTTGGGTGCATCTTTAATCCATAACAACATATGTATATGAGGAGCACCTCTCGCTTGATATTCCTTCCTTCAAAAGAAATCCAAAACCTCTCCAAGGGGAGGATTTTTTTGTTGGTAATAAAAGACATCATAGCTTCAAATCTATGATTAAAATATCTGCAAACATTCACTAGATCCAAAGAACACAGTTCTCCAGGTGTTTTCAATTCTATATTTTGTATGTTTCCATTTGCCTCTTGTAGAAATTGAAGTAAGTCGTCCCATGCATACTCAGCACAGCTAAGAGTGAGGAACCATGTAGGAGTTCCTAAGTTTCTTAGCATACATTTCAATTCCCCATGACGACGGAACCAATACTCATTTGTTCCACGCTGACATGCCATGAGATTGATTAGCTGAGATTCCAAAATACTGTCTTGCAGATTGACTCTCTCCATAAAGTCCCTTGCTGAAACATTTTTCAGATGAGCTCCACTTTTCAATATATGATTAACTGCATAAGAAAGCCCAGACAAACCACTTTCATACAGTAGATGAAACAAATACGGAATGCATTGCCGAAACCTTGGATCTTCAGCATATAATCTTAAAGTCCGGTATTGAGCTGCAGGAATTTGAACTGGTCGATCGTCATATCGTCCACCACGACCTGTTGGAAATAACTGTGGAAAACAACGAGCTTCCAAACTTTCTTCCCATACACTAATGGGACTTCCTTTTGCTGCTTTCATTTGAAACAAGTCAATTGCATTCCCCATTACTTCTTTGGAATGCAAAGGATGAACAGTATAATGTTCATATATTTCTTCACTTCTAGACACATCAACTTTTTCAATTTGGCCAACTGAACAATCACTGTCTTCTTCTGTAGCTGTTTCCTCTGCTCCAACACTTACATCTTTATAGTACTCATTGTTTTTGACCAAATACAACGTTGCCTTTTTGACTTTCCTAACATCCACTAAATCTTGCCAGATTTTCTTACTCTTTGTCGGAACCACATTAACTAGAATAACCAGAGGATCCTCTTCTACTCTTTCTACACCAATTGTATCAATATTTTTCTTGACATCTAGAGGCAAATAAACAACTCTTCCCTTTAATCCTTTTTGTAAATCTGTAGGAGGTAATTTCCCTATCTTAGGCTCCATGCGAACAATAGCTTGAAAAGGATGGACACATTGAATCAAAATTGATTCATAAGTATTTAAATCCATCAATTCAGAAGGAATATCTATCAACTGAAGATTATTATGAGCAGCTCTAGCAGGCATTCTATTTTCATTTAATTTTTTCAAACAATAATTACAAATACGCTGATCAAAACTCAAATCAAAAGAATTCCCCATCAACAAATAACTTACAAAATCCTTCCATTCACTATTATTTTCCAATTCACATTTTGCATATAAACCAACTAACCTAGTCTGAATCTTATAATGAGTCCGTCGACAACACACACAAGTTAAATTAGGCCTTTCACTTGATTTCACCTTAAACTTGGTAATTTCTGCGTCAAACTTTTCTGTACTTGAAATCTGTACATTGTCTTCCACATTACCATCCATTACTATATCCATTTCTACACTGTCCTCTTTGTTCCCAAAATAACAAAACTCAATTTCTTCACAAATAGTCTTCACATCTACTTCAGATCCATGCAAACGAGCACTGTTTAACTGTTTAAGCTTAAGTGCTGGACTTTTTGCATCCTAAAATGATGAAAAACACTCTGACATACTTTTCTAGAAAGACAAGCCAGTGAATGCCCATGCAAACCTGTGTTTTCTCTTACTCTGCAAGGATCTAACTCTTGCAAGATCTTCATTTTTTGTTTTAGACTTTTCTTACTATATATACGTAAGAAATTTCGAAGCAAATCGATTGAATCCTGTCGCACACTACAAATACTACTGCACTTCCATGTGTACACTGGACCCTTGGTACGTCTCCCTAATACTTCATCACTTAACACCTCTTCTGCATCTCTAGACATAAGTTTCTCTTTTTCCATCACACAACCATCTTTCACCTCATATGCTCGACCACTGGTGTCAACTGCATGCACCAAATCATTTTACTGAAAGTAACTCTCCTCATTAAAAAATGAACTATGCATCCATTCTCCAGAAAAAACTTCACAAAAATTAGTCCGATTAATAATTCTTTTCCATCTACTGTTCGATTTGAAAACATCAATTGCCTTATTAAGTATCCTAATCCTATTGATTACTAAAATAAATAATTTTTTCTTAACTTCAAAAGCCTGATCAACAATCTTCTCTGCACTTTTCTTTTTCTTGTAAAAAGCAGCTCTCTGTTTACCTTTCTTTTCATTTTTTAGCAAATTTAAAACTACCCTATTGCGAAACATTCGTCTACGAATGTCCCTAAATTGATTTAACCTTCTATTGCTATCCATACTCTTATCTCCTGCTCCAATAGAGACATTTTTTGAGGGCCTCTCCTTCCTTTTTAGATTTGCTCTCTGCTTCTGGATCTTCACATTACCGTTAACATTACTTTTTGATCTACATAAATTGCGAAGAAAAGACTTAATTGTCTTACCAGGAGCTTTTCTAGTGTTTTTTGAAGTACTTGTTGTAGAGGATTCTTTTAATTCCTTTGATGATTTTGTTCTTGTATGTATGGTATTTTTTCTACTCCTTTGCCTTGAGGGCATTTTTGCTTGCTTTTAAAATGTTGATTTCAATCTGTGGTTCTGAAACAAATAACACATTAAAGACCACTATTAGCAAACAACAAAGTAATGACAAAAAGAAAACAATATAAACACTAATTTGCAACATATTAAAGTTTATACCACAGCAACTCAGGGCCTTATTTATGAAGGCCTTGCGCCACCAGTGCGTCCCATGTTAAAAGAGACGCACCGGTGCCACAAGGCAATCATAAATAAGGGCCAAATGTAAATACCATTGATTTGCCCCCAAAAACGTTTTTTGAATAACATTTAAGAAACACTGCGCCGAACCTATGTACAACCACTCAATATCACTTCTGAAACCTCACTGTTTCCCAAAATACAAATCCTCTATCTTGCAAATGTTCATAGCAAGCATTATCAAAAAGCAAAAATCAAACCAACAGCAAACAAACTCAGGGCCTTATTTATGAAGGCCTTGCGCCACCAGAGCGTCACTTATTTCCCATGTTTAAAGTGATGCACCGGCAGCACAAGGCAATCATAAATAAGGGCCAAATGAAAATACCATTGATTTGCACCCAAAATCGTTTTTTGAATAACATTTTAGAAACACAGCAAAGATCCTATGTACAAGCACTCAATTTCACTACTGAACCCTCACTATTTCACAAAATACAAATCCTCTATGTTGCAAATGTTGATATCAAGCATTATCAAAAAGCAAGACACAAACCAACAACAAAAAAACTCAGGGCCTTATTTATGAAGGCCTTGCGCCATCAGACCGTCACTTTTTTCCCATGTTTAAAGTGATGTACCAGCAGCACAAGGCAATCATAAATAAGGGCCAAATGAAAATACCATTGATTTGCCCCCAAAATCGTTTTTTGAATAACATTTTAGAAACACAACACAGGACCTATGTACAAGCATTCAATTTCACTACTGAAACCTCACTGTTTAACAAAATACAAATCCCCTATCTTGCAAATGTTCATAGCAAGCATTTCCAAAAAACATGCCACAAACCAATAAAAAAGAATCTAAATCTGCTTCCAAATCTGAGGTAATGCAAGTGACATTATTCTAAATGGTTCAAATATATTTATTTAATGAGGCAAACACTATTAATTACTTCTCAAAAATATAAAAACCATTCTTTTACCCCAAAATCGTTTTTAAATAACTTTTTACAAACACAGCACAAGTCCTATGTACAAGGAATCAATTTCACTACTGAAACTTCACTATCTGCTTCCAAATATTCTCCATAGAGCAAACAAGTCTCTATCTAAATTAAATAAATCATTACTTACCTTTACAAATGCTTTGGGAGATTGAAAACAGTGTCAGACACACACACCAATTTTTCTTTAGCGGAGCAAAATGTGTGCACTCAATACACTGAAACCAAGACTGGCATAGAAAATTTCTAACTTTACACACATATGCCTTATTTCAACCAATCAAAAGTCTTCCCTCACTATTTTCAAACCAACACCCTTCCCCTTCTCAGACCTTTTTATCTGTTACCATAGCAACTCCCTCCTAACTGAACTCTCAGGTTCAAAAGTTTATTCTACAATGTTGCAAATTAAGTCAGCAAGGATGTTTGACCTCTCAATACACCAGCTTATACAGGGCATTATTGCTTTTAGTGACTTTTTCTTAACCATTCAAATTGCTTATTACACACAACACAACCATGCACCCTAACTTTCTGTTTTCAACTAACTGAATCCACCAATCATTGCTTGTGATTCAACAGCAGGGAAACTCCACAATTATTTTTTTGTAAACTCCTACTGTTCCAATTACCATTTCATTCCCACACTTCATCTGACTGCACCTGAACCTTCACTCATCATGTATTCTGTGTGGATTATTGGACATAGCTACATCCACTGGGCTCAAAGGTATGCAGCAAGCAGAAATTATCACAACCTTGATTTATCAAATGTGGAAATCAAGTGGATTTGCTAGAGAGGATTGAGATGTCATCAATTGATACCATTGGTAAAAACCTTTTTGCATCTGCCAAACCCTGCCCTCTTAATAGTGCACTGTGATGGAAATGATTTGGGCACTATGACTGGGGTTGGTCTGGAAATGCTTTTAAAGGACACCTTTGATCAATTGATGACACTTTTCCCACAAACTGCCTTGGTATATTCCAATATATGCCAAAGACAGAAATGGAACTGGTCCAACCAATTTTGTCCACAATTTGAGAAAGCACGGAAACATGTGAATAAATCTGTTTCTGCTTACTTGAGAGACTTTGGAATGGGTTCAATATACAACAACAACTTGCGTTACAACATGCAAGACATCTACAGAGGAGATGGTCTGCACTTCTCAGATGAGGGGAATAGAATATTCCTCCTGAATTTAAGACTGTGCATTGGAACCTACTTGTAGGTACCTAAATCAGCCACAGAACCCAAAAGCTCTTTTCAGAGCTACCCTACCTCTGATCATTCAAAACGTTTCTCTTTTTCTAACTTTTTTCACTATTTTTCACCAAAGTACGCTCCCCGGTACGCTTACCGGTGCGCGTACCGGGCGCTCCCCAGCAAAATGTTTTTTTTTATTTTTTATTTTTGGCCTATATGAGCGTCCTAAGCCCCCCTCTGAAAACCTAGAGGGTCAGGAAGTGTCTACCGTGCCCCCTTCTACCCATTCCCAACGTTGTTTGTCCTCCATCTTGTGTCTCGATTCTACCGAAACACAAAATGGAGGACTCCCGTAACGCTGCCGGTGCGCGTACCGGGGCACGCACCGGTAAGCGCTCCCTAAAAAAAGGTGGGAAAGTAATTTACAGAAAAACAACGGGAGACACTTTCATCAAATATAGAATAGGCCCTACTACATAGCAGTCCCTACCATTTACCCAAATTTGATGGAATTCCATTGAGACATTTATGCTGTAGGCCTGACTAAATATCCTGAGTTAAATTACATGACAAAAACACATATGAAGTGTTAGAATTGACAACCAATTAAAATGTTACTTTCATTTTCTACTAATATTTCATGACATTTGATTGGTTATGTACCTGAATATATATAAAGAAAGATAGAGAAACACAGCCATTTTGACTACTACTTCCTGAAGTACATTTCAAGAGCATTTTCACTGACAACTTAAACTTCTTTTTTGAAAGGTAAGATGTTATTTTAAAAACTAAAGTATGTTGTGCACTTTAAGTTAATTTGGAAAACATTTTCTGATAGTTATATACTATCCCTCTGTAATAGTTATAGAATGAGATAGACTTCTCTGTTATAGTTATGGATGGAGTTAGGCTTTTCTTGTATAATTATGAATTTACTTAGGCTTTATCACATACACTTTTTTATATTTCTACTTCCAGTCTGATACCATACACTGCCCAAAGATAAAATCACTGTTAAAAAAACCAAAGTACCTGTCTGAACTTAAACCCAACAGTGCCCTATCTCTACTGATATAATTTTTTTTAAATGCAAATTACAGCACAAAAATGGAAGGAGAGCAAAAAATTTCCATCGAAATTGTTCTGGAGAGCAACAATGAAAAAGTTATTGAACCCAATGATAACTCAGAATTCATGGATGAATCACGGGACTATGAACTACTTCAATGTGTACAATCAGTAGATTTCCTGATTCAAAATGAGGACATTTCCGACAATCAAATATTAGAAGTTCTGTTAAATTTGGAAAAGGAATATGAAAAATAAATTTATATTTAATAATTCGAAAATTGTTTGAGACATTATTCATTTTTATATGTATTTCTTAAACTAGTACCAAATTGATTATAATGTAAAGTCAGACTTAAAATATACTGTGCAACTTTTTTGTGTTACATAGTAAGTTTGCTCATAGTTACTTCCTTTCTCCCACTATATTATCTCCAATGTGTATTTAACATCTCTTTATCATCTCCTGCCTCCATATTGTTTCTGCTTTCCTGACAGACTATGGTATGAATTCCATATACCATAATAACTTCTGTAACAACATGCAAGATATATACAAAGGAGACAGTGTATATTAAATATTAGACTCTGCATTGGTACCTACATGTTGCTACTTGAATAAAAAAACAAACAAAAAAAACAACAAAAAGAACAATTAATAAACATACAATATTTGAAAAGTCTATCATTCTTTTTTCCCCATAGTACGCTCCCCAGTCCGCTTCCCGGTGCGCGTACCGGGCGCTCCCCCCACAAAAAATCGGGAAAAAAATTACTTTTTTTGGGGCCGCGCGGGGCCCTTTTAAAGCCCCCACATCAAACCTAGGGGGTCAGGGAGGGTCTACTCTGCCCCCTTATGGTCATTTCCCCCTTTGTTTTGGCACCTCTCATGTCTCGATCCTACCGAGACACAAGATGGCGGCCGCTCCGGACTCTTTAGAATGTTTACACACACCCGAGAGCCAATCAGCTTTCCGTGCGCAAGTCGTGTGGCGCGCCCGGTGCGCTCCCCGGTGCGCATACCGGGGCGTGCTTATAGATATATATATTTTTTAAACCTAAATTACTCAAAATCCACTGGAGCACATATCTTGAGACATAGCAAAGGCACATCGGGCTACCAGTCCCTACAATTTTGCCAAGTTTGGTGTAAATCCATTCAGCCGTTCGGGCTAAAAGTGAGGTTGACCGCCCTATGGAAATTAACATGGGGAAAACGCGTTTTGGGACCCCCCTTTTATCTCGGCCCCCGCTTGACGCATCCCCCCCAAACTTTCAGGGAAGGACCGGAGCTCTACGAGGCCATTTTGAGGACATTTTCAGGCAGATTCGTCAATGAGCGCCAAAGTTATTCCAAATAGAATTTTGAGATTTAACATTGAAAAAAATCCTAACTATAACTACCTACTGGCGACCGCCAGTAGGTTATATATATATATATATATATATAAATATATATATATATATATATATATATATATATATATATATATATATATATATATATATATATATATATATATATATATATATACATATATATATATATATATATAGATGTATCCAAACAATTTAGCGAAGACAAACCGCCACCGACCCAATCACGGTGG
>NW_028250082.1:0-16318 GCF_964263255.1 Lissotriton vulgaris
AATCTATCTATCTAACTATCTATCTATCTATCTATCTATCTATCTATCTATCTATCTATCTATCTATCTATCTATCTATCTATCTATCTCTCTCTCTCTCTCTCTCTCTCTCTCTCTCTCTCTCTCTCTCTCTCTATATATATATATATATATATATATATATATATATATATATATATATATAGTATCTAAAGTTCCGGTAAGAAGGCCAGTCCCGCTCGCAGGCGGGTCGAGGTAGGGCTCTCGGATTAAATTCAAATGAGGAATTGGCTGTGCACCTTGCAGAATGAACATTTTATATCTTGAAATTATGAAAGTATAGAAGTGGTCTGTTGATTGTCTTCCAGGTGTCTAATTGTATATATGATTTTATATATATTTTGAATATATTTTTTTACTTTTTATAGGTATTATGATGAAGTGGTGGGACCATGTTAATGGAGCAGATGTCATTTGGATGTTGAAGAAAAATTATAGTGCACATTAGACATGCTGGTCATTACAGGAATTAGTCAGTCCGGAGAGACCTGTGTGAATATTTAAGCCAATTAAGTCAATCTTAAGATTTCCTGTTTCAAACCTGGCACTCTAAGAATTGCCCACTGGGGCTTGAACTCTGAATTAGCATTGGCCCACTTGGGTAGATTTCGCTTCTTCCTTTATGAAGTGTGCCGCGCTTTATTGAGTAACAGGATTTTGGAAAGACTATGAATTCATACACATCATCATAGATGACCCAGTGTGCCCACTGGGGCGCTGAAGTTGTTAAAGTACCTTTGCCCACTGGGGCGTGACAATCTGCACTAATTACGATCTTTTGTGCATAATGTAAAAAAAGTTTTGACCGTTGTTTTGAATTCATAAACTTTATTGTTATGCGACAATAACATTGAGTTCGCAAAACACGATGAAATTTGATCACACAGGCACTGGACTAATGCAGATTATGCTGTATTGATGTTCTTACTGAGGTACACAGAATCTGTATAGAGAAATGTGACAAAAAGAAAACTTGGATGTAACCATGTATTTGTGCTCTTTTACATATGGCCGCCAAACTGGTATCGTTTTGTACACATATGGGTGATTAGTCCTATTTCTATGTTACATAACAGAGTAAAAGGACACCTTTTGGGTTTTCACAGCTTAAACGTGACCAAGCCACAAGGTGAAACGCGTTTCCTGCAAAATAAATTTTGTGCACCAGCAACTCTACGTGTGTGTTGTACGTCTATTCGGATGAATGGAAAGTTGCTTTTGATATATATATATATATATTCACTGAAAAAACCATAGGTTTCACACCAGTTATAGTTAGGAATTAGCATTTAAAAAACCTATTAAATTCACTGAAAAAACCATAGGTTTCACACCAGTTATAGTTAGCTGGAAATTTTACTGATATAAAACCATTGAAATTCCCACGTTATAGTTAGTCGGACTCACTATAACTTGCGCGTGCAATGCACTGCTGATGACATCACATATTACATCACTCATGACATGGTCAGTGACATCACTCATGACACCATCCTTGTGACATAGTGACAGACCTCCTTTCACTATAATGTAACCCTTGAGACACATATTCAAAAATAGAAACTGAAATTTTTAATAAAATGGAGATACCTATATCAGTTACAACAAGCAATTCAGTAATTCCACTATCTATATACACATCCACTCATTCACCAACAGTTCTATATAGTCACTCATACATATACTCACTCATCATATGAAGTGATACACCTATACATCCTGTTACACACCGACATTCATCCAAAAGTTACTCACACACATATTCACACGTGCAAATAAACTATTGAACATCCATTTATTTGAATATAGAGTTATACACACACTTCCACCTTACTTCTATTTAAAATTACACATATTTATTCTCTTAAACAATCACTTATAGAAACACATACTTATTTAAACAGGAACTCTTACAATCTCTTACTCTCACATATACTCACTTATATACATCAATATTCATATATACTAGATTAAAACATATGTAGTTACTGATAAAGACACTAGTGAGACAGTCATTCACTCACTAACAAACACATATAGACACTCATCCACCCATACAGTCCTGTACATATGCTGTCTTCAAAACACATACAAACAAAGAGTCAGTCACTCATGCATCTATGTGCTAAGTAATACCCCCACCAAACCATATAGACACTCATACTGATACTAATAAAAATATCTAATAACCCATATACATACACATGAGTGGATGTGTATTAGATGGTGGTATTACTGAATTGGTTGTTGTAACTGGTATGGGTATATCCACTTTTTTGAAAATATTAGTTTCTATTTTTGAATATGTGTTTCAAGGGTTACATTATAGTGAAAGGAGGTCTGTCACTCTGTCGCAAGGATGATGTCATCAGTGATGTCATGAGTGATGTCACTGACCATGTCATGAGTGATGTAATATGTGATGTCATCAGCAGTGCATTGCACGCGCAAGTTATAGTGAGTCCGACTAACTATAACGTGGGAATTTCAATGGTTTTATATCAGTAAAATTTCCAGCTAACTATAACTGGTGTGAAACCTATGGTTTTTTCAGTGAATTTAATAGGTTTTTTAAATGCTAATTCCTAACTATAACTGGTGTGAAACCTATGGTTTTTTCAGTGAATTTCATAGGTTTTTTAAATGCTAATTCCTAACTATAACTGGTGTGAAACCTTTGGTTTTTTCAGTGAATTTCATAGGTTTTTTTAATGCTAATTCCTAACTTTTTATACAGACTCATACCTATGTGTTTTTTAGTGAATTGCTAAAGTATGTTTTTGTAAAAATGAAC
Organism: Lissotriton vulgaris; assembly: GCF_964263255.1. Taxonomy (NCBI): domain Eukaryota; kingdom Metazoa; phylum Chordata; class Amphibia; order Caudata; family Salamandridae; genus Lissotriton; species Lissotriton vulgaris. The sequence goes on from NW_028250082.1 coordinate 2,834, forward strand.
ACTATAATGTATATTGAGATAATATTTTTAATTTAAAATATTTTTTTTTATATTTCGCTTTCGGTGCGCGCACCGGTGCGCGTACCGTCAGCGCACTAACAAAAAAAAAGAAAAAAAAATGAAGGAGGGACTGTGTAATAGATAGTAAGACAGATAAAAAGTGTAAAAGGAAGTAACTGAGAAAAGAAAAATGAATAAGGGAGCAAAAGAAAGAAGAAATAGGAAGAAGACTAAAGCAGAGGTTAAGGGAGATTGTAAATGGATGTTGAAAGTAAAAAGAAGGACAGTTAAGTATGGGAATGTCAGGTAGTGACGGAATCAGAGGAAAAGAATAGCAGTGATTGAGGGAAAGTAAATATCAGTGAATATAAGTAAAAAGGGGTGAAAGAGGGTACATGTAAGTGAATAAGGGTAACACATGGGGAGTAATAGAGACAAACAAGAGAGAGAGTAAAAGAAGGACTGTCACAAAGGGACTAAGTGAACCAGTAAAAAAGGTAAGTGAAGGAGTGTGCATAGGCAGAAGTACTGAAAGAAATTGAATGTGGTCGGAAGTAAACATGGAACAAAAGAATAAGTGAGGGAAGCAAAGTAAGGAAATAGGGGTGCGGTAGGGTGACAGAAAAATAGTGAAAATAAAACAAAAGGTGATAACAAAAAAGATTTTGTAAACACACTTACCATATAATCAATGCAAACTTGTATCTATGAAAGATAAAAGAAAAAACACGTTATAATTTCTTAAAAATATATAATAAAATAGAAACAACAGTTCATGAGGTTTAAAAATCTACAAAAGTTTACTAAGAAATGATGCAATAGTGAAGGATACAAAAACAGAAAGAAAGTAATGTAGAAAGAGAAAAAAAAAGGAAAAAGAAATAGAAAGAGAACAAATTCCTAAAGGTAAATAAGATACTAAAAGAATGTAAGATATCAAATCAAAATCAGTAAAGATAAGAAAATAAAAGAAAAATGAGTGAAAAGGAGAGAAGTCTGATTGAGAAACTATAAATAAAAAAGAGGAATAGAAGATGATTGAGAGTGAGTGAAGTAAAGTAACAGAGTGAAGGGATGAAAGGAATGAAGTTAGTATAGAACGATGGATAAAACAGGAGTGAGAGAGTAAGTACACAGAAAGACAAAAGGAAGAACTAAGTGAACTACAGTACAATGGATGCGAAAGAAAAAAAAAGGAGAAAAAGAAAGAGAGGGTTAGGAAACTAAAGCAGTGGTACTGTGAGAATATGAAAAAGATAAAAAGTGGTGGAAGGAACAGAGGAAATGCAGACAGTTCCTATTAGATTAAGAAGTTGTGAATGAAGTGCACTAAAGAAACAGCGATGAAAAAAGAGTGTAAATTAGTAAAGAGAGGTAAATAAGGGTGAAAAAGAAAATGAGTATAAGACAATGTGAACACAATATAAATTACACAATGCAAACTACACAATAACTTCTACAATATGTTACATTATTTATTTTTGCTGTTCTCAGAATATATTGAATTTCACTTAAATTAGTGAGATCAAAGTCTTCATCATATAACAGCGGGAAAAAAAAAACACAATCTAAAAGATTGTGTTTAAAAAAACCCATTCAAACATACATCTCATATAAGTACACTAATCTTTGATTCACTTACTTTTCCGTGAGACCAAATTGCAGATAGTGAAGGTCCTTTTGGTGGAAAAAAGTCTGCTGTGCTCTATAACTTCCATTTCATCGACTTCCTATGAAAAAAGATCTAACAACATCATATGTTACACTTTCCTCACGGCCAATTTGTGTCAGATATATCAGTATTTTTTACTTTGAGATCCACTTAAAGTATCTACATGAGATTGCAGATAGTGAAGGTCCTTTTGGTGAAAAAAAGTCTGCTGTGCTCTATAACTTCGATTTCATCAACTTCTAACAACATCATATCTTACATTTTCCTCACGGCCAATTTGTGTCAGATATATCAGTATTTTTTACTTTGAGATCCACTTAAAGTATCTACATGAGATAAATAATTTCAAATATTAGATTAACTAACTAACTAACTAACTTTTATTAACTATTCCCGTCTTCAAAGGCCAATTCCCTTTACTAAAACTTTGGTTTTAAAAACACTAGATAAGAATTTGTAGAGTCATAAGGCAAACGTTGTTTATAAGTTAAATGAGAATCATTGCAGTAACTCCATCCATTTTCAGATTTTAAGTAGCATGTATAATGTCCTGAGGTGGTCGAAGATCCATCATGATAAATAATAGCTTCAGTTGTAAAGGTCCTTCCAGAAATTGATAACTGAGAAGCCACAAAATTTTTGATAGAAGTTGTCAATTTAGTTCCATCAGGTCTACATCGTTGGAAAACTAAAATAATATACTGCCCATACCTTTGTATAAATAATGTGGACAGCATTGTACAGTTACATTGGGTACACACCATATTATGATCTGCTGCTTTAACTAGATTTTTAAAAGACACTGATTTACAGTCTGGTAAAGTCAAATATATAAATCTTTCAGTGTCTATTGTAGTAGTACTTGATAAACTACAATTGTGGCAGTCATGCTGCCATTGATAAGAAAGACTGAAAAGATTATCTACATCTACACCTTCATCTTCCAAAACACCAAACATATACATTAAAAATTCCTGACAATCCTGCTGAATGTTCTGTGAAAATTTATCTTGACCAGAACACAAATCTAAAATATTTCGAATTTCTGTTACACTTTCTATTTGTGCTGTAACACTGCTACATTTCTGAAACACAGAATTCAATAAACCACACAATCTTTGATCCCGATTTTCAACAATCTGTTCTTGTAAACTTTTAAGAAAAAAAACAACATTAACCACTACATTAGCATAGCAGTTGACACCAGAACTGTTTTCAAACTGAAATCCAACAACATTTTCTCCACAATTCTTTTTCTTCCTGTTTTCAATTACAGTTTTCTCTACTTTTTGTCTTTTTGCAACTACCTCACTACAATTATCCTCATTTCTTCTTTTTCGGCCTACCACACGTTTTTCAAACAGAGGATATTGAGGCAAATGTGGAGCATACTCTCTTCTTAACCTATTGTATTCTTTAACACAATCTAGATCGGCAGAAATCTTTGTCTCATCACACGCAATCAAGTACAATCCTGATAAAGTTCTGACTCGAGATAATGCCACATATGCCATACCCTCTTTAAACACAGATCTTCCAATGTTCACCAATGCACTATCTACACTTAAACCTTGAGATTTATGAATTGTCACTGCATACGCCAAACAAACAGGAAACTGTTTTCGGCGAACATATAAGTCTTTTACAAGTAAAAATCTAGCAGAACAACGACTTATTTGTTGTACTTGTTCAATGCCATCAAATTTTATTTTTAAAAATTCAATTCCATCTCTATTTCTGTAATTCACAAAATCAACAACATAACCCATTGCTCCATTTACCAGACCGCTTTCAACATTTAAATTCCTTCTCAAAATGATACGACAATTTAAACACACATTCAGAGTCTTTTCAAAACCAGCTGTTTTTGAAATACTTTTCTCCAATGAATGCAATTTAGTTTTCAAATTTTCTGACAAAACAATTGTTGCACCCATATGCTCTATTTTATCTATTGCTTCCAGTTTCACAATCTCTTCATTTTCTAAGTCTAACATTTTTTGATTGAAGATGGAACATTCTTGCAGAGTTGGCATCAAACATATCCCAGATTTCTTCTCAGTCATTTTTTTAAAAATATTCTCTGGAAGAATGTTTTCATTTGCATACAAATTTGAAATTAATCGACTATGCAAAGCTTTTTTCCCTTTCTCAGTCATTTTTCCAATTCTTACATCTTGTAGAATATTTTTATAATCTTCATCCTTGGCCTGTCGCATATTTTGAAGCAGTTCAGCATATTTAAAATTTAGCCATATATTAACATTTCCAATGCTTCCAAGGGACTTCCTGGTATCTTCATGCGTGAGCATTTTAAACACTGGTTGTCCTTTTACTGGAGTCAACTGCAATAGATCTCCAAAAACAATAATGTGTTTTCCTCCAAATAACACATCATAGTCTGTTTTAAGAATTTCTTGCATTCTCAAATGCACAAAAGCAAGCATTAGATTTGAGACCATGCTTACTTCATCTATGATAAGAAGTTTCATTTTCTTCAAGACTCTTGAAACTTCAGAACACGCATCTCCAGATAGCTTGTTGTAATGCAATTTATTATCATGTTCAACTGGCAGCATCAATAAACGATGTAGAGTAATCCCTTTAATGTTATGTGCTGCCAGACCAGTTGGAGCAGTTACAACACAAGACAGTGGTGAATCAGTCCTTTTCTGCAGATAACTTGCAACGGCTTTAATTAGAAAACTTTTTCCTGTCCCCGCTTCTCCACTTACATACAGTCGGACAGGGTCAAATAATATACATGAGCACTCTTTTTTCTCATGTCTGAATCCATGTTCAATCTGCTCTGTGACTTCATCATATATCTTTTTCTGCTCAATGTTTAGTTGCGTTACCAAATCTTCTAAGTTAACTCCATCCTCTTGAGCTTGTTCCATAGCTCTTTCCACCTCATCCATGGCAGTGGCAGCTTCATTTTGGATAATTGGTCCTCCTAGTGGATCCTGGCTCAATGAAGTAGAACTCTGACTATCTTGAGAACTGTTTCTAGCTATCTCTTCAGCAATTGTGGTTTCTTGCTCCATTTCTTCATTCAACATTTGCAGATAATTTAGAAAAATAGGACATTCTATGGTATCCTTAGTTGCATTAAAAGAGTCTTCATAACAGAGAAAATCTCCAAGTAGTTCCTCTTCTGTACGCCATGGCTTAAAGAGTTGCAAAAGAGCTAAATAGTAAAATTCTCTTTTGTCTGGAACTTCACAACTCAATTTTCGATGATTAATCAAATGGCCTTTTTTCTGCTTCACTAGACATCCTTCATAGCCAATGAGTGCATATTTTCCATTATTGATATCTTCTGTGATGTTCCTCTTATAACTGTAGTTTTGAAGAACTTCATACAAACATGTGTTCTCAAGGTGAGTACTTCTATTTGGATAGTATGTATCCAACATATTTGTCTTCAAAATATCTGTACTGTTTGGTTCTTTTTCCGCCAAATATTCAATTTCTTGTACAGATTTCAAAACTCGGTTTCGTGTTGCAGCAAGACCAAGACTCACCCAAATGATTGTTCTTGATTTGGCATAGAGACTTGCTGATGATAACCGATCAGAACATTCATATGCTCCAATTTCTCGATGCGACAACATCTTCAGACTGAAACTGTATAATTTCTTGCTTAGACTCTTTTCATGTGAAATGTCCTCCCACATTTCCTTCAGTTCTGTCTTTTCTTTTTTGGTGATGTAAGATGTCACATATCGAGCCACAGCAATAGAGTTGTCAGCAACGAACTGAATATCCATGTTAGCATTCCACATGGACAAAATCACTGGGTTGTAATCGTTGATGTACTTAGATTCTTCATTTCTTTTCAAATTATATGTGTTTTTGGGAGATTTTCTCGTCACAGTATGTCGTAGAGATGACATCAAATTATTTACTCTTCCTTTAGAAATCACTGGTCGAGGAAATGCAAAACGACATTTCGTGTAGTACTTTTCCTTGTTTTTAAATTTTCGACGACAGTACTTTCCACAACGATGAGATTGAAAACGTAAAACTTGTTGCCTTAAATTGTTTTCTTCAGTAGATTTTGGAACAGCACATGTTGAATACTCTTCAATGAAACTCATCACTGTTTCATCTGAATCTGATCCAAATTTGGGTGCATCTTTAATCCACAACAACATATGTATATGAGGAGCACCTCTCGCTTGATATTCCTTCCTCCAAAAGAAATCCAAAACCTCTCCAAGGGGAGGATTTTTTTTGTTGGTAATAAAAGACATCATAGCTTCAAATCTATGATTAAAATATCTGCAAACATTCACTGGATCTAAAGAACACAGTTCTCCTGGTGTTTTCAATTCTATATTTGGTATGTTTTCATTTGCCTCTCGTAGAAATTGAAGTAAATCGTCCCAGGCATACTCAGCACAGCTAAGAGTGAGGAACCATGTAGGAGTTCCTAAGTTTCTTAGCATACATTTCAATTCTCCATGACGACGAAACCAATACTCGTTGGTTCCACGTTGACATGCCATGAGATTGATTAGCTGAGATTCCAAAATACTGTCTTGCAGATTAACTTTCTCCATAAAGTCCCTTGCACATACATTTTGCAAATGAGGTCCACTTTTTAATATATGATTAACTGCATAAGAAAGCCCAGACAAATCACTTTCAAACAGTAGATGAAATAAATATGGAATGCATTGACGAAACCTTGGATCTTCTGCATATAATCTTAGAGTCCGGTATTCAGCTGCAGGAATTTGAACTGGTCGATCATCATATCGTCCACCACAACCTGTTGGAAATAATTGTGGAAAACAACGAGCTTCCAAACTTTCTTCCCATACACTAATGGGACTTCCTTTTGCTGCCTTCATTTGAAACAAGTCAATTGCATTTCCCATTACTTCTTTGGAATGCAAAGGATGAACAGTATAATGTTCATATATTTCTTCAGTTCTAGACACATCAACTTTTTCAATTTGACCAACTGAAGAATCACTATCTTCTTCTGTAGCTGTTTCCTCTACTCCAACACTTACATGTTTGTAGTACTCATTGTTTTTAACTAAATACAACGTTGCCTTCTTGACTTTTTTAACATCCACTAAATCTTGCCAAATTTTCTTACTCTTTGTTGGAACCCCATTAACTAGAATAACTAAAGGATCTTCTTCTACTCTTTCTACACCAATTGTATTAATATTTTTCTTTACATCTAGAGGCAAATAAACAACTCTTCCCTTTAATCCTCTCAGTAAATCTGATGGAGGCAATTTCCCTGTCTTAGGCTCCATGCGAACAATAGCCTGAAAAGGATGGACACATTGAATCAAAATAGATTCATAAGTATTTAGATCCATCAATTCAGAAGGAATATCTATCAACTGAAGATTATTATAAACTGCTCTTGCAGGCATTCTATTTTCATTTAATTTTTTCAAACAATAAGTGCAAATACGCTGATCCAAACTCAAATCAAAAGAATTCTCCACCAACAAATAACTTACAAAATCCTCCCATTCACTATTATTTTCCAATTCACTTTTTGCATATAAATCAACTAACCTAGTCTGAATTTTATAATGAGTCCGTCGACAACACACACAAGTTACATTAGGCCTCTCACTTGATTTCACCTTAAACTTGATAATTTCCTCATCAAACTTTTCAATACTTGAAATTTGTCCATTATCTTCTGCATTACCATCCATTACTATATCTATTTCTACACTGTCCTCTTTGTTCCCAAAATAACAAAACTCAATTTCTTCACAAATAGTCTTCACATCCACTTCAGATCCATGCAAAAGAGCACTATTTAACTGTTTAAGCTTAAGTGCAGGACTTTTTGCATAATACAACTTCCTCACTAATTTCCTTACGTTATTATGATGCACTGCTAACATCCTAAAATGATGAAAAACACTCCGACAAACTTTTCTAGAAAGACATGCTAGTGAATGCCCTTGCAAACCTGTGCTTTCTCTCACTCTGCAAGGATCTAACTCTTGCAGGATCTTCATTTTTTGTTTGAGACTTTTTTTACTATATGTACGTAAGAAATTTCGAAGCAAATCAATTGATTCCTGTCGCACACTACAAATACTACTGCATTTCCATGTGTACACTGGACCCTTAGTACGTCTCCCTAAAACTTCATCAGCTAAGACCTCTTCTGCATCTCTAGATACAAGTTTCTCTTTTTCCATCACACAACTATCTTTCACCTCATATGCACGACCACTGGTGTCAACTGCATGCACCAAATCATTTTCCTGAAAGTAACTCTCCTCATTAAAAAAAGGCTCAGAACTTGAACTATGCATCCATTCACCAGAAAATACTTCACAAAAATTACTCCGATTAATAATTCTTTTCCATCTACTGTTCGATTTGAAAACATCCATTGCCTTATTAAGTATCCTAATTCTATTGATTATTAAAATAAATAATTTTTTCTTAACTTCAAAAGCCTGATCAACAATCTTTTCTACACTTTTCTTTTTCTTGTAAAAAGCAGCTTTTAGTTTACTTTTCTTTTCATTTTTTAGCAAATTTAAAACTACCCTATTGCGAAACATTCGCCTACGAATGTCCCTAAAAACATTTACCCTTCTATTGCTAACCATTCTCTTCTCTCCTGGTCCAATGGAAACATTTTTTGTGGGCTTCTCTTTCCTTTTTAGATTTGTTGACTTTTTCTGTATATTCACATTAGCAATTTCATTTTTTTTCCTACGACATATGTTGCGAAGAAAAGACTTAATTGGCTTACCAGAAGCTTTTCTGGTGTTTTTTGAAGTAGTTGTTGAAGAGGATTCCATAAACTCTGTTGTTGATGTTCTCCTTTTCCGTATGGTATTTTTGATATTTCTTTGCCTTGAAGGCATTTTTGCTTCCTTTTCAGAAGTTGATTTGAATCTGTTGTTCTGTTAAAAAAACACATGAAAGACCACTATTAGCAAACAACAAAGTAATGTTAAAAAGCAAACAATATAAACAATAAATTGCAACATATTTAAGTTTATACAATAGCAACACATGGCTTTATTTTTAAAGGCCTTGCGCCACCAGTGCGTCACTTATTACCCATGTTTAAAGTCAAGCATCAGCTGCACATGGCATTCATAAATAAGGGCCAAATGCAAATACCAATCAATTGCACCCAAAAATCGATTTTTCAATAACATGTAAGAAACACTGCGCAAAACCTAAGTACAACCACTCAATATCATCAAACAAAGTCAGGGTCTGATTTATAAAGGCCTTGCGCCACCAGTGCGTCACTTATTACCCATGTTTAAAGTTTTGCATCGGCTGCACATGGCAATCATAAATAAGGGCCAAATACATATACCAATCAATTGCACCCAAAAATCGATTTTTGAATAACATGTAAGAAACACTGTGCAGAACCTATGTACAACCAATCAATATCATCAAACAAAGTCAGGGCCTTATTTATGAAAGCCTTGCGCCACCAGTGTGTCACTTATTACCCATGTTTAAAGTCATGCATCAGTTGCACATGGCAATCATAAATAAGGGCCAAATACATATACCAATCAATTGCACCCAAAAATCGATTTTTCAATAACATGTAAGAAACACGGCGCAGAACCTATGTACAACCAATCAATATCATCAAACAAAGTCAGGGCCTTATTTATGAAAGCCTTGCGCCACCAGTGCGTCACTTATTACCCATGTTTAAAGTCATGCATCAGCTGCACATGGCAATCATAAATAAGGGCCAAATACATATACCAATCAATTGCACCCAAAAATCGATTTTTCAATAACATGTAAGAAACACGGCGCAGAACCTAAGTACAACCACTCAATATCATCAAACAAAGTCAGGGCCTTATTTATGAAAGCCTTGCGCCACCAGTGGGTCACTTATTACCCATGTTTAAAATCATGCATCAGTTGCACATGGCAATCATAAATAAGGGCCAAATACATATACCAATCAATTGCACCCAAAAATCGATTTTTCAATAACATGTAAGAAACACGGCGCTGAACCTAAGTACAACCACTCAATATCATCAAACAAAGTCAGGGCCTTATTTATGAAAGCCTTGCGCCACCAGTGCGTCACTTATTACCCATGTTTAAAGTCATGCATCAGTTGCACATGGCAATCATAAATTAGGGCAAAATACATATACCAATCAATTGCACCCAAAAATCGATTTTTCAATAACATGTAAGAAACACGGCGCAGAACCTAAGTACAACCAATCAATATCATCAAACAAAGTCAGGGCCTTATTTATGAAAGCCTTGCGCCACCAGTGCGTCACTTATTACCCATGTTTAAAATCATGCATCAGTTTCACATGGCAATCATAAATAAGGGCCAAATACATATACCAATCAATTGCACCCAAAAATCGATTTTTGAATAACATGTAAGGAACACTGCACAGAACCTAAGTACAACCACTCAATATCATCAAACAAAGTCAGGCCTTATTTATGAAAGCCTTGCGCCACCAGTGCGTCACTTATTACCCATGTTTAAAGTCATGCATCAGCTGCACATGGCAATCATAAATAAGGGCCAAATACATATACCAATCAATTGCACCCAAAAATCGATTTTTGAATAACATGTAAGAAACACTGTGCAGAACCTATGTACAACCAATCAATATCATCAAACAAAGTCAGAGCCTTATTTATGAAAGCCTTGCGCCACCAGTGCGTCACTTATTACCCATGTTTAAAGTCATGCATCAGCTGCACATGGCAATCATAAATAAGGGCCAAATACATATACCAATCAATTGCACCCAAAAATCGATTTTTGAATAACATGTAAGGAACACTGCACAGAACCTAAGTACAACCACTCAATATCATCAAACAAAGTCAGGCCTTATTTATGAAAGCCTTGCGCCACCAGTGCGTCACTTATTACCCATGTTTAAAGTCATGCATCAGTTGCACATGGCAATCATAAATAAGGGCCAAATACATATACCAATCAATTGCACCCAAAAATCGATTTTTGAATAACATGTAAGGAACACTGCACAGAACCTAAGTACAACCACTCAATATCATCAAACAAAGTCAGGCCTTATTTATGAAAGCCTTGCGCCACCAGTGCGTCACGTATTACCCATGTTTAAAGTCATGCATCAGCTGCACATGGCAATCATAAATTAGGGCAAAATACATATACCAATCAATTGCACCCAAAAATCGATTTTTGAATAACATGTAAGGAACACTGCACAGAACCTAAGTACAACCACTCAATATCATCAAACAAAGTCAGGCCTTATTTATGAAAGCCTTGCGCCACCAGTGCGTCACTTATTACCCATGTTTAAAGTCATGCATCAGTTGCACATGGCAATCATAAATAAGGGCCAAATACATATACCAATCAATTGCACCCAAAAATCGATTTTTGAATAACATGTAAGAAACACTGCGCAAAACCTAAGTACAACCACTCAATATCATCAAACAAAGTCAGGGCCTTATTTATGAAAGCCTTGCGCCACCAGTGCGTCACTTATTACCCATGTTTAAAATCATGCATCAGTTTCACATGGCAATCATAAATAAGGGCCAAATACATATACCAATCAATTGCACCCAAAAATCGATTTTTGAATAACATGTAAGGAACACTGCACAGAACCTAAGTACAACCACTCAATATCATCAAACAAAGTCAGGCCTTATTTATGAAAGCCTTGCGCCACCAGTGCGTCACTTATTACCCATGTTTAAAGTCATGCATCAGTTGCACATGGCAATCATAAATAAGGGCCAAATACATATACCAATCAATTGCACCCAAAAATCGATTTTTGAATAACATGTAAGGAACACTGCACAGAACCTATGTACAACCAATCAATATCATCAAACAAAGTCAGAGCCTTATTTATGAAAGCCTTGCGCCACCAGTGCGTCACTTATTACCCATGTTTAAAGTCATGCATCAGCTGCACATGGCAATCATAAATAAGGGCCAAATACATATACCAATCAATTGCACCCAAAAATCGATTTTTGAATAACATGTAAGGAACACTGCACAGAACCTAAGTACAACCACTCAATATCATCAAACAAAGTCAGGCCTTATTTATGAAAGCCTTGCGCCACCAGTGCGTCACTTATTACCCATGTTTAAAGTCATGCATCAGTTGCACATGGCAATCATAAATTAGGGCAAAATACATATACTAATCAATTGCACCCAAAAATCGATTTTTCAATAACATGTAAGAAACACGGCGCAGAACCTAAGTACAACCAATCAATATCATCAAACAAAGTCAGGGCCTTATTTATGAAAGCCTTGCGCCACCAGTGCGTCACTTATTACCCATGTTTAAAATCATGCATCAGTTTCACATGGCAATCATAAATAAGGGCCAAATACATATACCAATCAATTGCACCCAAAAATCGATTTTTGAATAACATGTAAGGAACACTGCACAGAACCTAAGTACAACCACTCAATATCATCAAACAAAGTCAGGGCCTTATTTATGAAAGCCTTGCGCCACCAGTGCGTCACTTATTACCCATGTTTAAAGTCATGCATCAGCTGCACATGGCATTCATAAATAAGGGCCAAATACATATACCAATCAATTGCACCCAAAAATCGATTTTTCAATAACATGTAAGAAACACTGCACAGAACCTAACTACAACCACTCAATATCATCAAACAAAGTCAGGGCCTCATTTATAAAAGCCTGGCGCCACCAGTGCATCACTTATTACCCATGTTTAAAGTCATGCATCAACTGCACATGGCAATCATAAAAAAGGCCAAATAAAAATACCATTCATTTGCACCCAAAATCGATTTTTAAATAACATGTAAAAAACACTGCGCAGGACTTATATACTAACATACAATTTCACTTCTAAAACATAACTATCTGCTTCCAAATATTCTCCATAGAGAAAATAAATCTCTATCTAAATTAAATGAATCATTACTTACCTTTAGAAATGCTTTTGGAGATTGAAAACAGTGTCAGACACACACACCAATTTTTCTTTAGCAGAGGAGAAGGTGTGCTCTCAATACACTGAAACCAAGACTGGCATAGAAAATCTCTATCTTTGTACACATATGCCTTAATTCAACCAATGAAAACTCTTCCCTCACTATTTTCAAACCAACACCCATCCCCCTCTCAAACCTTTCTATCTGTTACCATAGCAACTCCCTCCTAACTGAACTGTAAGGTTCAAAAGTTTATCTTACAATGTTGCAAATTAACTCAGCAAGGATGTTTGACCTGTCAATACAGCAGCCTATACAGGGTATTTTTGCTTTTGGTGACTTTTTTTAAACCATTCAAATTGCTTCTTTCACACAACATAACCATACACCCTAACTTTCAGTTTTCAACTATCTGAATCCACCAATCATTGCTAGTGATTCAAGAGCACAGAAACTCCACAATTATTTTTTTGTGAACTCCTACTGTTCCAACTGCCATTTCATTCCCACACTTCATCTGACTGGACCAGAACCTTCTCACATCATGTACTCTGTTTGGGTTATTGGACATAGCTACATCCACTGGGCTCAAAGGTATGCAGCTAGCAGAAATTTTCATAACCTTGATTTATCAAATGTGGAAATCAAGTGGATTGGCCACAGAGGATTAAAATGTCACCAATTGATACCATTGGTGAAAACCTTTTTGCATCTGCCAGAACCTGACCTTATAATTGTGCACTGTGGTGGAAACGATCTAGGCACATTAACTGGGGTAGGTCTGGAAATGCTATTAAAGGACACCTTTCATCAATTGATG
>NW_028250083.1:0-59289 GCF_964263255.1 Lissotriton vulgaris
AATGAATAATCAAATTGGAAATATTTAACTTTTTTTGCAATGTATTTGTTTCATTTATTAAATCTTTTTATATGTGTATGTGAAAAAAAATATAAATATTACACATGAAAACTTACAAGAGCCATTACAGCATAACCAAGTAACATCGGATTATGAAGCACTGGTGTCAAAGGTCAATAAGGACAAGAACATTGTTGTGCGCCCCAGCGATAAAGGGGGCAATGTTGTATTATTAACAAGGGTCCAGCACGATAAAGAAGCATATACACAATTGAACAATCGTGATCATTATGAAAGAGTGAATGTGGGTATGATTAGGAGCATGCAGAATGAATTTCATTCACTTTTATCCAGATGGAGGTCAAAGAAACTGATCTCTGATTCTGAATACAGGTATTTAAAAACAGATTTCCCTGTCATTCCAGCGATTTACTTTATACCTAAAGTACATAAAGATCAAACCAACCCCCCGGGCAGACCGATCATCACTGCCAGAGGGGGTCTCCTTGCGAGAACGTCAGTGTATATTGATTACTTCATACAAAACTATGTAAAATCCCTTGATTCTTACATTCAGGATAAGGGAGATTTTTTGTTTAAACTCAAGGATATTCCATGGTAGACAGGTGACTGGCTGTTGGCATTGGATGTCACTGCCCTTTATACTAGCATCCGTCATCGTGATGGTATAGAGGCAGTGAAATATTACTTGACACGTAGAGATGCTAAATTTGAACAACATAACCAAATGCTCATCGATATGCTTGTATTTTGCTTGGAACATAATATTTTCGTGTTCAATAATCTTCTCTACAGACAGCTACAGGGAGTGGCGATGGGGGCCAGTTTTTCTCCAAGCTTCGCATGTTTGCACATGGGAGCCCCGGGAAGAACTGGTCCTCAAAGCTTACTTTAAGGATGAAATGACCAACAATGTTATTGCTTGGTACCGATTTATAGATGACCTGTTCGTAGTATGGAGGGGCAGTCAAGAAGAGGCAGTGAAATTTGTTGACAAGTTGAATGACAACGAGCTTAATATCAAGTTCACGGTCACTATGAGTCAGGAAGAAGTGCCATTTCTTGATACTGAGATATATGCCAGCAGGAATAAACTTGAAAGCAGGTTATTTCGTAAAAGTACAGCTGGAAATACAACTCTAGTACCCACCCTGCTCATTTAATAAAGAGCATCCCATATGGGGAAATGTTACGTCTCAGAAGGCTGTGCAGTAACGATATTGAGTTACGGCAGGCACAGACTGACAGCACTAACAGGTTTCTAGAAAGGGGATACCATATCGGTACCATCAATAAGGCAAGATTAAAACCCATTGAAAATAGTCGCCCTGAGCTACTGGCTAAATATGACACCTCGGCGGAGGTGGTTGGAGATAGATCATTGACCAGTGCTGGGAACAGTTGCAAAGTAGATTCCTTCAGAGTCATCATAGGGTTTTGCAATCAGCATAAAGAAATCCGCAGAATCATTAACAACAACTGGCCCATAATATTGAAGGATCCAGTTATAGGACCCGTCCTACCCAAGCAAGCCTCCATAACGCTTAGTAAGGCCCCGAATATGAGGGTTAGGCTGGTGGACACCAGAATTTTGTATTTTGCAACATCTCAGAGCCATTGCTACACAGGACAATACGTACCCTGTTGCCTGTCATTTTAAACTGTTACATCAAAGCAACAACAAGGAGTTGAAATACTATGTGGTGGATGCCATTTTGGCCAGTAGACCTGGTGGAAACAGAGAGGCCAAACTGCGCAAATTGGAAACTAAGTTTATTTTACAGCTTAATACTAAGCAGCCTGGAGGGTTAAACCTCACAGAGGATTTATACACATGTTTACATTAAATTTCAGCAGATACCTTTACATTGTTATTTGTGCTTAGATCTATATTTAAATAACTTTTAGATAGTGTGTTTTAAGGGATTTACTATTTAACATTTTATTATGGCTTAATGTTTTTTATCTCTTTTGCACATCTATGTGTACTGGTTACTTGATGGACAGGTGTTGAATTATTTTTTGCTCTCAGTTGCACTCTAGTTTATTTATCACTTCACAGTTAATATTTATGTGGTTCAGCGGACTGTGAGTCACATGGTGACTCTCTCTAACTATGACTAAGTGATTGTTATTTCAATGTGTATATCGTCTCCTCCACAAGTAGTATCTTTGACTAGTTTTACTATGATAATATTTAAATGTAAGAAATTAGGTCACTCAACTCCATGATCGTTTGGATTTGACAGACTGGGCTCAGTCTGTCTTGTATCAATTTCAGAATTAATTGATTTATCTTTGTATAAGTTTTAAACAGCACTTTGCACTTTTTCACTCAGTAATGTAGTACGATGGATATGGGTCTTCTGTACATAATGTGTTTTAGTTTACCGAGATATTTCAACAAAAGGGATTTAACCCAGTATTGTTTATACAAATATTAATGTGGATTATTAAGGCAATATTATTTAGACTTTGGATATATTTTATATTCTTGTTTGCCTATTTTCCATGTATTCAGAATGACTAACGGTGTCTCGCTATAATGTGGACGCGGGTCTTTCTTCACTGTTTACTCAAACTGTGACCCTATCAGCTTACAGCATTTTCACTTTAAAAACACTCTTTGCACTCCTATACGCTGTCATGTGATCAAGGCTCAGGTGAGCCGAAACGTTATGGCAGTAGCGGAATAAAGAAGTCCGCATCCCATTACCTCTGGTCCGTGTCTGCTTCATGAGCTTGGCGCTGGAGGACGAGCGAGCGAGGAGGGCAGAGGTTGCTTCATATATATGTTATGTTATGTTATGTTATGTTATCTTATGTTATGTTATGTTATGTTATGTTATGTTATGTCATGTTATGTTATGTTATGTTATGTTAGGAAATTTGTAAAGCGCACTTACACCATAGGTCTCTTGGCGCTGTTCCTACATAAGCTGCTGCGGGGGTCAGTTTAAACAGTTTGTTCGAAGAGCCAGGTTTTTAAGGCTTTTCTGAATCCCAGGAGGCTATCACAGTTCCTGACTGATAGAGGAAATGAGTTCCAGAGTCTGGGGGCCAAATAGGCAAACCTACGCCCACCTAGGCGTTTTAATTTGATAGATGGGATGGACAGAAGATGAAGATGGGCGGAACGAAGATTGCAAGTAGGGACATGTCTCGAGATTAGGGTGTTGAGAAATCTAGGACTGGTGTAGTGCAAAGCTTAAAGATTATACAGCCCGATTTGAATGCGGAGCGTTGCGCCATCGGTAATCAATGTAAAGTGCGCAATAACATCCTGGCAGACTGCCATCTTGGTTGCTTATAAATCAATCTCGCCACCTCGTTCTGAATTATTTGTAGGCGGTTTACCAGACCAAGAGGAAGGCCGGTGTACAGAGAATTGGAAAAATCAAGGCGGAAGAGTACCAGCGCAATCACCACCTGGATCAGAGCTCGATGAGATAACAGATAGACGATCTTTCTTATTTTTCGTAGTTGGAACAGAGAGGAAGAAATGACCGTACCCACATGGCCCCTCAAGGAGAGGTCAGAGTCTATGGTTACTCCCAGACTTTTTACTGATGGGGACGGAACGGGAGGGGGGCCTAAAACGCCTGGCCAAAAATGAGGTCCCCAGCTAATGAAACTCTTCCCAGGCAACACCAATTCGGTTTTCCTGGGGTTAAGTTTTAGTTGGTTCTGGTCCATCCAACCTTGAATATGCAGCATTGTGTCTTGGAATTACGGCAGCTGTGTTTTGGGAGTCCAGCTTGAAAACCAACTTAAGGTCATCAGCATAGTTGAATACAATTGCGTTCCTATCCTTGAGTGAATGAGTCAGGAGGCGGATGTACAGATTTAACAACAATGGGGATGGGGATGAGCCCTGAGGAACTCCACATGAGGTAGTCAGATTAGGGGCCATGTAGATCCCAAGATATACCGCCTGCGTTCTACCTGTCAAAAAGGATTCTATCCACTCATAGGCTGTTCCCCGAATCCCGGCTTGTTCGACACGGTGCATTAGGATGTTGTGGTTGACAGTCTAACAGTACAAGTGCCTGCAGGATACCCTTGTCGACATTGGCTCTTAGTGTGTCCATCACCGCCAGAATTACCGATTCTGTAGAGTGGGCTGGCCGGAAGCCAGCTTGGTTTGGTTCTAGGTAGTTGGAATTTTCAATGAACTTAGACAAGCATCTGGCCACATGGGCCTCCAATATCTTAGAAACATAGGGAAGGAGCGAGATCGGGCGGTAGTTAGCAGAGACGGAAGGGTCTGCTCCTGGTTTCTTGAGCAGGGGGACTAACATGGCCTTTTTAAAAGCAGTAGGTACTTCCCCTTTACTCAGAGATTCATTGAGAAGGGGTAAGGTCGAGAAGACTTCCCTCAAAATAGTAGGGGGACAGCAGTCATTTGGAAAGCCGACTTGACTCGAGACATTAGTTCAAGTAGGGTAACAGAGTCAATTTCCATGAGTTTATCTAAAACAAATAGTTTACCAGGGTTGGCCCCAAGGGGTTCCTCCTGGGCAGCCAAGGGTATACTGGCCTGATGGCCTATATATGGTCTGATGGGCTATATATATTTGAATTCACCTGCATGTTGTATATATATATATATATATATATATATATATATATATATATATATATATATATATTACCTACTGGCGGTCGCCAGTAGGTAGTTATAGTTAGGATAATTTTCAATGTTAAATCTCAACATTCTATTTTGAATAACTTTGGCGCCGGTTGACGAATCTGCCTGAAATTTTCAGGAAAATGGTCTCATGGCGGTCCGGTCCTTCCCTGAAAGTTTGGGGGGGATTCGTCAAGCGGGGGCCGAGATAAAAGGGGGGTCCCAAAACGCGTTTTCCCCATGTTAATTTCCATAGGGCGGTCGATTTCACTTTTAGCCCGAACGGCTGAATGGATTTCCACCAAACTTGGCAAAATTGTAGGGACTGGTAGCCCGATGTGCCTTTGCTATGTCTCAAGATATGTGCTCCAGTGGATTTTGAGTAATTTAGGTTCAAAAAAATATATATATCTATAGGCGCTCTCCCGTGCGCGCACCCGAGTGCGCTCCAGGCGCGACACGCGACTTGCGCGCAGGAAGCTGATTGGATCTCAGTTGTCTGTAAACATTCTAAACAGTGCGGAGCGGCCGCCATCTTGTGTCTCGGTAAAATCGAGACACAAGGGGTTTGAAAAAAAAAGGGGCAAATGACCATAAGGGGGAAGAGTAGACCCCCTCTGACCCCCTAGGTTTGATGTAGGGACTAAAATAGGGTCCTGCAGGGCATTAAAAAAAATTTTTCGTTTTGCGCGGGGGAAGCGCATGGTACGCGCACCGGCGAAGCACGGGGAAAATCCAGGACCATATTTATGAAGGCCTTGCGCTGTTAGTTTTGCGCTTCCTGTGCGTCAATTTTTGTGACGCACCAGCGGTGTAAAAAAATGCGCATTGTTATGCAATATTTAAAAAGTGACGCATCTATCTAGATGCGTCACTTTTTAAATATAGTGCAACGAGGTACATTTTATTACACTGCTGGTGTTATGCGTCACTTTTCTGTGCGCACTCCTTATGACATTCCAGATGTGTCATATTTAATGTATGACGAATCATGTTGCAGATACAATATGGCGCAGAGTTTTAAAAAGTGACCCATGTACCTAGATGCGTCACTTTTTAATAATAGCGTCAGGTATAATGCATGCAGAGGGGGTGTTCTCCCGCAAAAAGCTTTGTAATAGCGACGCAGTGAAATCTTTGAGATTTCACTGCGTCAGTTTTAGGATGCTGTTGCGTCAAAATCTTGTGCCTGCTTTACAGCAGGTGTTAGACTGAGGCAAGACCTTTCATATGCTGCTTTCCCCATTTGAAAGGACACATTACTGGAGTTGCGTCACTTTTGTGACGCACTCCAGCAATGCGTTACTTGGAATGTCATAAGGAGTGCGCACAGAAAAGTGACGCATTGCACCAGTAGTGTAAAAAAATGTGCCGCGTTGCGTTATATTTAAAAAGTGAGGTATCTAGGTAGATGGGTCACTTTTTAAAATCAAGCGCCACATTATATCTGCGTGAGGTATAATGCATGCAGAGGGGGTGTTCTCCCACTAAAAGCTTTGTAATAGCGACGCAGTGAAATGTTTGAGATTTCACTGCGTCACTTTTAGGATGCTGTTGCATCCTTTAAATATAGTGCAACGAGGCACATTTTATTACACTGCTGGTGTGATGCGTCACTTTTCTGTCCACAGTCCTTATGACATTCCAGATGTGTCATATTTAATGTATGACGAATCATGTTGCAAGGAGTTACAGATACGTCAGTATTTCTGACATATGTGTAAACATAAAAGTGATGCGAGGCCGGCGCAAAATTTTGACGCAATAGCATCCTAAAAGTGACGCAGGGAAATCTCATAGATTTCAGTACGTTGTTATTACCAAGCTTTTTGCGCGGGATTGCCCCCTCTGCATACATTATACCTGATGCAGATACAATATGGCGCAGAGTTTTAAAAAGTGACCCATGTACCTAGATGCGTCACTTTTTAAAAAATAGTGTCAGGTATAATGCATGCAGAGGGGGTGTTCCTTGCAAAAAGCTTGGTAATAATGACGCAGTGCGTCACTTTTAGGATGCAGTTGCGCCAAAATCTTGCGCCTGCTTCACAGCAAACCTTTCACATGGTGCTTTTTCCATGTGAAAGGACACATTACTGGAGTTGCGTCACTTTTGTGACGCACTCCTGCAATGCGTTACTTTTGTGTTTACAGATATGTCAGAAATACTCCAGTTTATTCACTGTGTCATAACTTTCTTTTCTAACACTCACCTTCTTTCATTCCTCCTACTTCACTTCCTTTCACCTCTCATACCTTTCTGTTCTTTCTTACTCATTCTCTTTTCAATTATCAATACACTATATTTCACTTACTCTTCATTTTTTAAGATTATAGCTCTTTGATGAGAATTGGAGGTAGTTCTGAAAAGAACTTTTGGTTTTCTTCTTTTAACTGAAGAGGAACAAAAACAGGGAATAGAAACTGCTCAACAGGAGCAAAAAGAAAAGAAAAAAATTAGGGGTGGGAAGGGCAGTGATGGTTCTCCAATGCCCGAACCATGAGCAGGACACTTTGCTCCCCATAGGTGAGGAGTTGATTGCAGTATCTGCATCTGACGACCCCATGGTTGAATGCAGGTTGAATGTTTGCTACCTGCCCCTGAGATTGTTCTCTTCCAGAAGAAGTTGCTCCTCCTGTTGATGTAGAGGCCCCATCTCTGGGAACCTCCTGTGCCAGAGCCCTGACACTTTCCCGGGCAAAATTCTGGGGGTGCCTCCTCTCCACATGGCGAATCATGGTGTAGTTGCCAAAAGAGTATTTTTTTGGGGGGTTACCCCGTGACAGGACCTGTTTGCAGATCCTGCACTCTACTTTTGGTGCATTCACCTTCTTCTGGCCTTCTGGAAACTTAAAAAATTTCCAGATGAAATGTTCCTTCACCTTTGGGGTAGGAGGCTCTTCATCAATGAAGTCATCTTCACTGCTGGATGGTCTGGCAGCCATGATGAATCCAGGAATATGGAGCAGCAAAAAAGGCAGGTCTTTCAGTCACAAAAGTGAAAGAAGAAGTGAAGGAAATGGGTGGGGATTTCATTCATTGTAAAAAAAAACTGTTAGCAACCAATGAAAAGTGTTATTTTAGGGTCACATGACCCGACGCGTTTACGCTGCGCGCTCCGGAGCACTTCCGGGTGCGTTTACGCAGCGCGATCGTAGGCGCTTCCGGGGCGCAAACGTGGCGCGATCGTAGGCGCTTTTCCGTGCGTTTATGCGCCGCGCACGTATGCGCTTCCGAGGGCACTTACGTTGCGCGCCGAAGTGACGTCATCAATCTTTTATAGAAATGCATAATCATTTTCCATATTAAAAAAAACAAATTTTATTTGTATGGTACGAAATGTTTTGCATTATTATTAACTTTTCATTCATATTTTTTTTTCACGAACGACAGTTGCGCTCTGGGTGCGCTTTCAGATGAGCTCTCGGAGAAGCTTACAGGAGAGCTTAGCTGAAAGCTTCCCGGAGCGCGCACCCAGAGCGCAAAAGAAAAAAATTATAAGAAAAAATGAATACTTAAAAAAAAACAGCAAATTGTAAAAAAAAAAAAGGTTAGAAACTCGATATACAAAGGAATTAGCATTTAAAAAACCTATGAAATTCACTGAAAAAACCATAGGTTTCACACCAGTTATAGTTAGGAATTAGCATTTAAAAAACCTATTAAATTCACTGAAAAAACCATAGGTTTCACACCAGTTATAGTTAGCTGGAAATTTTACTGATATAAAACCATTGAAATTCCCACGTTATAGTTAGATGGACTCACTATAACTTGCGCGTGCAATGCACTGCTGATGATGTCTTATTAAGCCAGTTAACCAATCAATTTTTAAAAACCATCCATTTAGACACTTATTTAAACATTTATTCTTCCATCAACTTTTACATATACATATATAAAATATATTTATTTTTCAGAAAGACACACATTCACTGGATGGTGTCATCAGTGATGTCATGAGTGATGTCACTGACCATGTCATGAGTGATGTAATATGTGATGTCATCAGCAGTGCATTGCACGCGCAAGTTATAGTGAGTCCATCTAACTATAACGTGGGAATTTCAATGGTTTTATATCAGTAAAATTTCCAGCTAACTATAACTGGTGTGAAACCTATGGTTTTTTCAGTGAATTTAATAGGTTTTTTAAATGCTAATTCCTAACTATAACTGGTGTGAAACCTATGGTTTTTTCAGTGAATATATATATATATATATATATATACACACATATATATATATTCACAGAAAAAACCATAGGTTATAGGCCATATATAGTTAGGAGTTTGCATTTACAAAACCTTGAAAATTCACTGAAAAAACCATTGGTTATAGACCATATATAGTTAGGGATTAGCCTTTTCAAAACCTTATTTTACTCACACAAAACCATTGAAATTTCATATATAGTTAGTTCCACTAACTATATATCGCGCACCCGCAATCCACTGCTGAAGATGTCACATATTACATCATTCATGACATGGTTAGTGACATCACTGATGACATCACTGATGACATCTCAAATGACATCACTGATGACAACATCCAGTGACTGTATGTTTCTGTAAAGTTAAAATATGTCTTACATATTGAAGAATGAGTGGATGTATAAGTGTCTGGATGAAGGATTTAGTAGGTGCATGACTGACTGTATGAGTGAGTGATTAAATGTGTCTCACTGAGTGCATGGGTTAGTGACTAAACTGTTTTAATTTGTGCATCATTATATCTGTTGTTCTACAAACTGCTGCATATGTTGATCAGTAGCTATATGAGTAACTGTATGGGTTATTCATTGGTTGTCCAAGTATTTGTATGGGAAACTGAGTGTGTGTGTATGGGTGGCTGGGAGGTGTGTGACTCTGTACATAGATGTGTGAGTAGTTGATTCACTATATGTATGGGTTCAAAAGTGCATGTGCAAACAACTGTATGGGCGGTTGACTGTGCATGAGTGTATTAGTGAGTGAATGGATATCTCAGTGCTACATGTCAAAGTAAGTACATATGTAAAACACAGTACATGTGAGAGTTGACATATATAAATAACTGTGCAGAAGAGCCAGTGAATGTGTGAATGGCTGTATGGATCATTGTGAACATGTATCAGGGATTGTATAAGAGAGTAAAGTAAATGTGCTAGTATATGTTTGAATAAGTAAGGTGTGTATAACTGTATAGTTGAGAAAATGGAGGTGTGATTGTTTTTTTGCATAACTGACTAGGTGTGTGAGTAACTCCATGGATGAGTGACAGTCTGTGACTGTCTGTTTACACTGATTGTATCTAAGGTTATATTAGAGTCTGAAGAGGTTCATGGTATTATCACATGAATGATATCATCAGTGATGTGATCAGTCATGTCAAATGAGATGTTATCAGTGATTTTATCAGTGATGTCATTTGAGATGTCATCAGTGATGTCATTTGAGATGTCATCAGTGATGTCATTTGAGATTTCATCAGTGATGTCATCAGTGATGTCACTAACCATGTCATGAATGATGTAATATGTGACATCATCAGCAGTGGATTGCGGGTGCGCGATATATAGTTAGTGGAACTAACTATATATGAAATTTCAATGGTTTTGTGTGAGTAAAATAAGGTTTTGAAAAGGCTAATCCCTAACTATATATGGTCTATAACCAATGGTTTTTTCAGTGAATTTTCAAGGTTTTGTAAATGCAAATTCCTAACTATATATGGCCTATAACCTATGTTTTTTTCTGTGAATTTCAATGGTTTTTTAATAGCAAATATCAAAAGCTGTAAAATGTCAAGTACGTGATAGGTAAAAACTTTTTCGTGTTTATGCACGCTGATGTGCTTTGAACGCTGCCCCCTCCCCTCTTTTCTCTTAGTAGTACTCTCTCTTTGCAGACAGTGAAGAGTAGTTAACGCAGGCCTTTACCCCCGTTGTAATCCGTCGTGCCTGCTTGTCTCTCCATTTGATTGATTGTTATCCAAGCATTTACTGTTTTACAATTGATTCTCTTTGGTTCATTCTCTATTTACAAACAAGCACAAAGTCGCAATACTCTGTTTAGTCTTTGCAGATAGTGAAAAATCGTGAAAAATCGTGTAAAAAAATAAAAGTAATCGAGCAAAATCAGTAGGCCACTAATTGGATCTCTTTTTGACCTCGCTAAAATAGAAACATTAGGAACAACCCTTCATGAGAAATACGAAAATAGTGAGATGAACTGACCGCCACACCATGAGGGCTGCAAGACAGCTCGGCTCCGTCACCCACCCCGCCCAAAATAACGACAAACCCTATGCAAATATTAAAAATATAGACAACACACCAGCAAAGTAACAGGGTAAAACATTTTATTAAATAACTATTTACATTACGTTGGTTTATGAGATGATGTCCGTAGTGGACCTATGTGTGAATAGGTCGGAAGCAGCACAAGGCGCCAAGATCCGGATGGCAAGTCCTGGATGTTGGGTGCCATAGTTCAGAGTTCTGAGTTTGAGCCTTTTTCAATGCCTGTGCTTTGTTGTTTCACCTCCATCAAAAACAAAAAAAAAATTTAAAACTGTGCAAAAATACAAAAAAATCAAAAAATGGTTACAAAAGCAGTGCTTGTAAGACTGTCTGAAGCTTATTTCCACCTACTGCAGCTTCACTATTCTCAAAGTAAGTGAGGGTCGTTTGTGGACCTGACTGCATTTGAAAACAATGTTATATGGTAACTCCCTAAACCGCTTGACGGAGGCCCCCGAGGGGCGGTGTGATGGCACGGACTCGGAGGAGACGCTTGGCTCCGACCCCCTCCACAAGTCTTATAGCACTGGTGTAGCCTGAGATCGCCCCCGACATAGGCGGCCGGCTCCCGGGGTCCGGCGGAACTTTTTGCCTTTTGATGACTCTTCTATTCTGGACTTTGTCCCACAATCCGTTTGACCTGAAGACACGCTGTAGTGGGGCGCCCCTTTACCGTTTTAGTTGCCATTCCGCCCGCTTTTGCTACACTGTGCCTCTTCCGCCATTCAGCTGTTTACCGCCCGCTCTTGCGACTACAGCGTCTCGCTCACCATGTAGTTAAGTTGCTCCCGCTCTTGCGGTGCAGCGATAGGCGGCTGCCACAGGACTCTCAAAATGGCGGCCGGCTCTTCGGTTTTGGGCCTGGTCCACTAAAATGGCCCTGGGACACCTTGGAACTCGGACGCTTCCCTGATAGGGCTTGGGTCCCATTCTCGAAAGCGTCCCCTCAGCCGTGAAGATTCTACAAAAGTCTTGGGGGCCCCCGACTCCCGCAGGCTTCTGGTGGGGAGCGGCTGCCATGTCTGCTCGTGGAATGGCCACGACGGAGCTACGAGATGGTAGTGCTCTCATGCTGACGCCTGCTTTAGTATGAAACATCCAGAAACACTGTAGACTACCAATTCGATCAGTTCCGGTAGCGCCCCAACATGACCCGGTAGAGAAGAACTTGCCCTCCCCTCTTTGACTGATGGTTCTTGTTGCCTGTCCCCTCTGTTGTCATTTAACAGAACTTTTTGGACTGCTGAAAGGGGTTGTGTTCCGAACGCTGGTTGGTGGAGACATTTTGACTATATTCTTGACCTACGTTGTCGCGTAATGCGTTATATGACACGCCGCGTTAGCGCACCAGGAAGTGATCCGCGGCGCGCAGCGCGTAACGTAAGCATAACAGGTCATGTGACTTGTTAATAAAACTTTTCATTGGTTCATTTTACTTTTGTTATTTTAATGATGAAAAGCTTGGTCATATGACCTAAAAATTACGCTTTTTATTGGTTTCGAACATTATTTTTTTTTAAACATATATGTTATAATATTCCAGGCTAATGTACTTTCCCGGAAAATTTACAACTGTCCTGCAAGTAAAATATATTCCTTTTTCGAGAAAAAGGGCGTTTCTTCGTTCCATGACGGAGCCGTTGAGTAAAAGAGACTCGGCCTGCTGTCTTAGTCGCCGATACGCCTGATTATCAGATTCTTATCGATCACTTTATGTTGCAGGAGTGGAAAACACAACTGCCCTTGACCATTTATCTTTACTGCGTTCCTACATATTATACCTTTTATCCGTCATGTAATTGGACTGCTTTATTTCACTTGCCTTTTACTGATTCGAAAACAGTGACTAAAAGTAAAAACTTTACCAATGTAAATACTACTACCGTGTTTTGTTTTAAAAACCTTTATTGTGAAAATGTCAGTATACAAATACGGGCCTATAACCACGTGGGCCGGCCACAGAGCAAACTGAAATCGTATATGATGAGGAGACATTTACATTATAGAGGAACGTAACGAGCGAGCCATTAGGTTGCAAGAACTAAGATGTCTAACAGTTGCGGAATCGCTGGACGTACATTTTGTAACTAAAATACGACAGGGCCACTTACAAAAAAGTTATCTAGATATACATTTGCATGCAAGTACCATGGGTGACGTTAATTCGAACTTTCAATAGTACAGTAATAAATAACACATCAGAACTTAATATCAATAGGGATGTAGAAATATTCAATCAATTCTCGTCCCCGCCCGCCATGAGCATCAAAACTGCATTCATATCTCGTGATATCAAGGTTGTTCAACCAGTACACAACAAGGAGTTACGAGTCCCATTTATACCGGCACCATTTTGGGCGAGGCCGGCAGGTCCAAGATATAGTCAAAATGTCTCCACCAACAATCGGCCAGACCAGAACCCCTTTCGGCCCTTTATGCTACAAGATGGTGTCTTCCATTCAGAAAATATTGTTGGCAGCATTTTGAAAGGAAAGATAAACAGCCGTTTTCCTAGTGAGTCTCACATTGTTACATTTAGGAAGAATGTTGAAGAGTAATATGTGGAAAATATGAAGCCATTTTTCTACAAACTCTCAATCAGCCTTGGATGGAAAAAAAAATCCTGAAGAATGTACAAACTGAAAAACAATTTTTGTCTGTATAGCATCAACAGCAACGCTTGAGTCAGCTTTGTGTCAAGCCGCCATTTTCATTCAATCAATAGCGTCCCCCTGCACACATTCAGGAACCTGGTCGTGTCTTCAGGTGAAACGGATTGTGGGACAAGAAGCAGAAAGGAAAAGGAAAAAAGTTCCGCCGGACCTCGGGAGCCGGCCGCCTATGTCATGGGCGATCTTTGGCCACACCAGGGCAATAGTGAAGCTGCAGCAGGTGCAAAAGAGCTTCAGACAGTCTTACAAGCACTGCTTTTCTAAACATTTTTTGATTTTTTTGTATTTTTGCACAGTTTTATATTTTTTTTTTGTTTTTGATGGAGGGGAAACAACAAAAAACAGGCATTGAAAAAAGCTCAACAGTGCAGGGCGCCTTGTGCTGGTTCCGACCTATTCACACATCGGTCCACTACTGACATCACCTCATAAGCCAACGGGGCACCCCACACTGACTTTCGGCGCAGCATTGTAGGATGGCCACACCAGTGCGGCAACTTGCTGGACACCACCTCGGTGCCATCCGGATCTCGGCGCGTTCGAGTCACTGTACCGCAAAAGTGACCGGAACTCAGCTGGACACGCCGTCTTTCGGCACAGCATTGTAGGATAGCCACACCAGTGCAGCAACTTGCTGGACACTAACTCGGTGCCATCCGGATCTCGGCGCGTTGTGCTGCCTTCGGCCTATTCGCACACCGGTCCGCTACTGACGCCGCCTCACGTGCCAACGGATTTTCTACGCTTTTTGTAGCCCTATGCCGCATAACAGGTCATGTGACTTGTTTATAAAACTTTTCATTGGTTCATTTTACTTTTGGTTTCCTAAAGATGGAAGGCTTGGTCATATGACCTAAAAATAATACTTTTCATTGGTTTAGAACATTTTTTTTTCCCAAACGATGAAAGCCCCACCTTGTTTCTGGATGATTCAGACTGAAGCTGGCGTCACGATGAGAGCACCACCATCTCGTGGCTCCGTCGTGGTCATTCCGCGAGCAATCATGGCAGCCGCTCCCCACCGGAAGCCTGCAGGAGTCGAGGGCCCCCAAGACTTTTGTAGAATCTTCACGGCTGAGGGGACGCTTTCGAGAATGGAGCCCAAGCCCTAGCAGGCAAGCGTCCGAGTTCCAAGGTGTCCCAGGGCCATTTTAGTGGACCAGGCCCAAAACCGAAGAGCCGGCCGCCATTTTAAGAGTCCTGTGGCAGCCGCCTATCGCTGCACTGCAAGAGTGGGAGCAACTCAACTACATGGTGAGCGAGACGCTGTAGACGCAAGAGCGGGCGCAACCGAGCTGGATGGCCGCCAGCTGGGGAGGCCCGTTCACGCCGCCTCCCCCACGCCCCCCCCCGGGCCACCCCACGCCAATTTTCGGAGCAGCATTGTAGGATACCAAAACCAGTGCGGCCGTTTACTGGACATCACCTGGGTGCCATCCACATCTCAGCGCGTTCTGCTGCCTTGGGACTATTCGCACAACAGACCGCTACTGACGAGGCCTCCCCCCGCACCACCCGGGACTCCCCACGCTGTTTTTCTGAGCTGCATTGTAGGAAACCAAAAACCAGTGCGGCACCCAGGTGACATCACCTGGGTGCCGTCCAGAACTCAGCACGTTGTGCTGCCTTGGGACTATTGGCACAACAGACCGCTACTGACGAGGCCTCCCCCCGCACCACCCGGGACGCCCCACGCTGTTTTTCTGAGCTGCATTGTAGGAAACCAAAAACCAGTGCGGCACCCAGGTGACATCACCTGGGTGCCGTCCAGAACTCAGCACGTTGTGCTGCCTTGGGACTATTCGCACAAAAGACAGCTTCTGACCATTGTTGCTTTTTTTTGTCAAAAATGTTTAAATGTTTGTTACAGTTTTTGTTCCGTTCGTTATATTTAAAAGTTAATAAAGTTTTATAATCCTACTTTGTTGGAGTGCTATATATTTTTAAAAAATCGGGTGAATGGGGCCTTGAATCGGGTTATTGTCATGTGTGGGCTTTGCAAGTGTACTGCTACAGGATCGGACATTTCAAACTCAAATGCACGTTCTTTTTCTTACCTTTCCGAAGCATGGAGCGCAATAGCAGGCAGAGAAAGGGTGATGCAAGTGTTGAACCCTGCCTGGCCTGACAAGTTGCTGGCAGTGCCCCCCCCCCCCCCGCCCGCTCCTGAAAGAGGACACACACACACCGCCGCCCCGAGTACTTCACAGATCTTTAAAAGACCATGCGCTTGTTCATGAGGCTTAAATGGTTTATCACCCCTTCTAGAACCCCTGCATCGACCCTCTGACGTTTCCTGGAAGAATTACCACGTAACACAATACCAAGCCTTGTCAGCTGAAACCCCCGAGGAATCGTGGGGCATATTATCAAGGGGGTTTATCTCCGCTTTTTTGGCTTTAAAAGCCAAGAAAGCGGAGATAAAATTATCTCCCTATTACCAAGCTGTCGCTAACACCAGTTAGTGACAGCTAAAAGGAGATAGCGACCATCTTGGGCCCTGCTTTGCATGTCAGTGATATTTATCACTAATGACATGCAAAGTGGGCGTGCCAAGATATTAGCGACTGGAAACAGTCCCTAACATTGCTATCTCCTATTACCAACTTTTGGAGATATTCGCGCTAAGCGCGAATATCTCCAAAAGCTAACACCTGACCTGAGCAGTTCTTAGCCATGTTATCCAATGGGAGGTGGATAACATGGCTAAGAGCATTTGCTCGATAATGCATGAATATCGCTGACTTTTCAGCAATATTCATGCATTGCGGCCGTTTTTTTTCGCATTTGCGATAAACCTTGCTAATAGCAAGGTTTATCTGCGATAAAAATCGCCGATGTGCGGCGATAATTTTTGTCTCTAAACAAGTTAGAGACAAAAATTATCGCTAGTTGTTGGTAATATGCCCCCGGGTTTTTGCTTGCAGAAATCGGGAGGCGGGAGACTAGCACTGAAATCAGTAGTCTCACGCCTGAATCGGGAGGGTTGGCATGTCTGGATTCTCTACAGCTGGGGCCATAAACTACATCCGCAGGGCTAGGTGATAGCCTGGGACCGGCCTGGCATCTAAAATGGCTGCTGTGCACGACAAAATTGTGGCATTGGAAAAAAGGCAAGATGGCGCAGACAATGTTTATCAATAAGGATTCATTTATAACAAAATATTTTATCGCACTGACAAATTGGCGGTCAACACTTCCTGATTTCCATCGAATCGAACGTTAACAGACGTCACGCAGCAAAAAAAAAAAAAGCTCACGCACAGCCGCTGGAAGAGATGTATCAACATATATGAGCCTCCTCAGCCACCCTCAGAAAACATAGGGGATTAGGATACGTCTCCCGCACCCCCTTATACCTAGTAATTTAATTAAAACGAAGCACAAAATGGCGAATTCCCGTTTCGCTACCAGTTTGCGGCCCAGTTCGCGGCCCGTGAAGCGCTTCTACCGTGAAAAATAATTTTTTTTTTATTTTCCCCACGGGACCCTTTAATAACCCCAACAACATTCCTAGGGGGTCAAGAGGGGTATACCTTGCCCCCTTTCATTAAATTCCCCCTTCGTTTTTCACCTCTTCTTCTCTCTCGATCCTACCGAGAGATAAGATGGCGGCCGCTCCGGACTGTTTAGAATGTTGACAGACACCGGGGAGCCAATCAGCTTTGCATCGCAAAGTTCCGTTTCGCGAAAAGTAAGCGGACCGGAGCGCAGCCCGGAGCGCTGTTACAGATATATATCTTGTTTTGAACGTTAATTTCTCAAAATCCACTGGAGCACATATATTGAGACCTAGCAAAGGCACATCGGGCTAACAGTCCCTACAATTTTGCCAAGTTTCGTGCAAATCCATTCAGCCGTTCGAGCTAAAAGTGAGGCCAACCGCCCTATGGAAATTAACATGGGAAAAACGCGTTTTGGGACCCCCTTTTATCTCGGCCCCCCCCTGACGAAACCCCCCCAAATTTTCAGGGGCTGCTCAGAAACAACATGTGCCATTTTCCTGAAAATTTCAGCCGATTCCATCCACAAACGCCAAAGTTATTAGACATAGAATTTTCAAAAGTTCCATAGACAAATAATCCTAACTATATATACCTACTGGCTATCGCCAGTAGGTAATATATATATATATGTATATATATATATATATATATATATATATATATATATATATATATATATATATATATATATATATATATATATATATATATATATATATATATATATATATATATATATATATATATATAATATATCACAGTAACTCCTCCGAAAGAAAGAGCAGAGGTCGCAATAGGGGAAGCCACGGAGACACCTTTAATCACAATGCAGCGGCGAATGCATTTCGGCTCAGTCAGCCTTCATCAGCGCCAAAAGGTGTATTCAAGAGGCATTTCCAAACATCACATTATATATGTGCCCCGCCCCATGCTAATTGAACATGGCCCAACCCACCCCTGATGCCTTTGCTCACTCCAAGCATCCCACGTGATCCTCATGAACTGCAAGTCCCAGAAATCAGTACATAGCCAGGTGAGTGATGCAGGGGTAATAATCATACCTTGTGGCAATACGGGCTTTAGCAGGACAGTCCGTGATGTTTGAAAAGTGTATCCCTATGTATTTGCATGATTAGTGGCGCCTTCTCTGGTCCCCGCACTGAATCAACCCACAGGTCCGGAAATCCTTTTAGCGGGGACAGGACGGGCAATCCATCTAGCCCAGCATGAGGTTAATAACATCAACATCGCTCCATCTCCTTCTGAGCCCAGAGGTGGGCCTTGAGCCATTCCAATCCCTCAGAAACCACAAAGTCATTTGCCGTAGCAAGAGCCAGTGAAACTCAGGTCAGTTTGTGATGCAGGGGCCTCTGAAACACGCCTCTGGCTGGCGCGTAAAATATCACACAGTAACTCCTCCGAAAGAAAGAGCAGAGGTCGCAATGGGGGAAGCCACAGAGACACCTTTAATCACAGTGCAGCGGCGTATGCATTTCGGCGCCTAAAGGTGTATTCAAGAGGCATTTCCTTTTTTTTTGTCCCCATTTGCCTTACACTCAAAAAGGGCGATACCAACCACCTTGCACGACATAAAGACGTGATTTGTTATATTGGTGGCAGAGATGTCCCAAAAGCAAAGGGGCTTTCTTTTGACTCCATCTAGGTATATTCCAACCTGCAGGACCTTTGTCGTAACTAGGCTGGCCCCGGTCCAAGGAGTGTTCATGGCATAATCATAGGACCCGGGAAAACTGAATTATCTCCAATTGATTAAGAGGTCCCAGAAAGCCAAGTTACGTTTACTAGATATTAAGGTCAACTTTAGATGTTTAGATGTTTCATATAAAGATGAAAGCCACCAAGAGTGTAATGGGGGTGTCTTCTCTACCCAGTGTATGCAGATTTGTCTTCTTGCCAATAAAATTGCATATAAGAGAAAAGAGTTCGCCTTGCCTGTGATGTTATCTTCCAGCCCAAAGATGACAAGTGGGAGAGTTATTGACAAGGATGTATTTTTTTTCCATATGACTCGTGTCAGGGGAGTCTGACCGAACAAGTACGATGCATTTGAATGCATCAGGATACGATTCAGTCGGACTCCCGAACGCTTACACAGGCTCCCATTGACAAAAGGGGTGTTTGGGATCATCCTTCACCCTGTGGCGGGCATACCTTGGTGCCTGCCACCCTGTGCATGGTCTGAAAGGGATGACCCATGGATAACCAATTGTCATGATTCAGAGGGCCCTGGGAGAAGGGGGGCCTGCTACAGGCCCCCGTAGACCGATTCCGGTAGCCTTTCTGATCTAGGCAAAATGAATCATAAAGGCTGTCCGAATCGTTTATCGCACATGCTCGCTTGGAAAACCTACTCCATAGAGCTGTACGATTCTGCTACAGAGGGCTCTATCCCTCTGTATGCCTTCCGGAACCGATTCTGTCAGTGCTTAGGGTTTCCAGGCATCCTACTTGGTCGTTCGGAACTGGGAACGAATCAGTTGGAAACAAGGCTCCGGATCAGTTTAGGTGAAACTAAATCCGATTCGGAGCCCTTCCGACCGAGATCGTAATCCGGCCCATAGTTGTTACATTAGTATATTTAAAAACATAAAAACATTTAAATACTGATTACAACTATTTTTTTCAAATAGTTTTATATTATTTATGGATATATAAATATACACACATTCACATATATGTGTGTGTTTGAATACGTTTGTGTATATATGTTTACATATTACTAAACATATTAAATTTACATTATACAAATGTTATATGTTGAAATATTTAATATTTACTGTTTAAAAAAATATAATATATATATATTTATATGTACATATGATTGTATATATGCTTTCGATATTAGTCTAAAACAATATGTATAGAGTTACCTGTATAGAGTTCATTTGTTTGCCAACAGCGATTGTTGTGACCCAACATTTTTTGCTATAGTTTACACTTGACTCTTCAGCATAGGTGTTTTCCGGATCACTGAAACAATATCGATAACAAAATATAGAACTACCATAATATCGAGTAAAAAATATAGAATGCCAAAATATCGACTTCCTATCTCCAGACAGGTAAGTACAAAAATATTGAATCAAAAATATCGATGTAAGGGGGGGGCGTGGCTTAGCGGGCGCTGATGGCGGACATGGCTCTCTAGAGCTCCCGCTAGCCCGGCGATTATCCGACGGATTATCCTGGCCCCCGGACCCGAACACTACACCGTCCGTGGGGCGACAGTGGCGGACAGTGCTGGGAGCTACCCGACCCTGAGAGCGGCGCTCCAGGAACATTCAGGGCGGCGGAACCGGCTGGAGCAGGGAGCGGCCTAGACCCGGACATCAACGCCGGGGCCTCGAGTTTGGAGTATCCGGACCGGAGGGCTCGCGCCGGGGCCGGAGGTCCCGCCCTTCTGCCCGAGCCCCGGACTGCCTGGCATCAACGACACACCGGGGTGATCCCTGAGTGCCCCTGTAGTAGCGGTGACTGAAGCTGGTGCCCGGGGGCCGCCGAGGAGGAGCAGCGGCCTACCTGGCCTTGGTGAAGCCGGGGCCTTGAGTTTGGTGGCACCTGCCTGGCTATACCAGCATCTGATCTCGTGACTGGAGTGCAGAGGCAGTGAGGCCCGGGGAGCGATGAGGTCAGTGGTGTGCCCGAACCGGACTGCTGTGCCCACCGTAGCTGTGCACACCGGGACAGTGGCCTAGGGGCCAGTGGGATGGCCTGGAGAGGATCGTGTCCGTGCCGGGAGGGACGTGCCTGCAGCCCTGGTGTGGATCTAGCGCTGACCCTGTGGAGGCGATCGACGAACAGTGAGTGCCCCCCCCCTCCTGGA
Organism: Lissotriton vulgaris; assembly: GCF_964263255.1. Lineage (NCBI taxonomy): Eukaryota > Metazoa > Chordata > Amphibia > Caudata > Salamandridae > Lissotriton > Lissotriton vulgaris. Next base: position 20,960 of record NW_028250083.1, read on the forward strand.
GAAAACCCCCCCTCACATCGTAGTGACGGCTGGGGGCGGAAGGGCCCGGCGTGACCGGCTTGACATCGCATTGGGTTCCTGGGCAGGCTGCCGGACTTACCTGCGGGCCTAGGGTGCCCCCCGGACTGTCGTTGGGGCTACTGAGGTGGCGGGGACCTGTGGATTAGCCCCCTTCCTTCTCCGCCCGGTGCGGGTGTGGCGTGCATTGGCTGTAGCAGTGCCTGAACAGTGACCCTTCCTTGGCTGCTGCTGGGGGTGTGAGCTGCCTCTCCAAAGGATCTGCTAACGCTTTTGGTGCGGCAATACCGGAGCAGGTCTTGGCCATGACCAGAGGGGGGGGGGGGGCCGCTAGGCAGGGGCCCATCGACTAGTTCACGGAACCGAATGGCGGCCCCGGAGCGCAGGGCGGTCAAGGGTCGGGCCGGACAATGCGGCGCTCATGGCGGCCATAACCCAGTCCAGGGACATGCTGGATGCCAAGATTGGGGCCGTTGGGGCGGACGTGACCCTCCTGAGACAAGACCTCCGCAACGCAGTGGCACGCATCACAGAGACCGAGTCCAGGATCTCAGTGGTGGAAGACGATGTCGGAACCCTGAAGCAGAAAATGGCGGCGATGGAGAGCATTCAAAAGGGTCTGGCGCTACGGGTGGAGGATGCCGAAGGACGGGCGCGCAGGTATTACCTTCGCTTCGTAGGTTTTCCGGAGGGCTGCGAGAAGGGCAACATGGAACGCTTTCTTACCCAATGGCTGGAGAGCTGGCTCCCCCCGGATACCTTATCCCGCTGCTTTGTAATTGAGCGCGCCCACCGGGCCCTGACGCAGAAGCCGCCAGTGGGAGAGCAGCCCAGGCCGGTGATCGCCAGAATCCTGAACTTCCACGATAGAGACACCATACTGCGGGAGGCGAGGGTCAAGGATTCCCTCTTATTCGAAAATCACAAGATCATGATCTTCCCCGACTACACCAAGATGGTACAACAGCAGCGGCACTCCTTTCTGGCTGCCAAGGCGAAACTCCGGGGCCTGAAGATTCAGTATTCTTTGCTCTACTCGCCTGCGAGTAGTCTTTCAATCCCGGACACACTTTTTCGATACGCCGGAGGATGTCTTCAGGTGGACGGATGAAACAGTGAGAGTCAGGCCCCACGCTCAACCGGGCCTTGATCCGGGCCACACGAGTGATTCATCGCAAACCCGGAGTGATCAACATGCCCGAAGCAAACGGAATAGAAAGTCCAGATCCCGGAAGCGTACCGCCTCTAGCACTGGGTCTCGAACTGCTGCGCCCACTGACTCGGACCACTCGGGTGGCGATGGCTGAAGGGCTATGGGTGGTCCTGCCCACCTACGGATACCAGTTGCCCGAGCTGAGGGAAGAGATTCTTCTGTGCTTCACATTATTGACATTTGGACACTGAATAAACTGTCACACTAGTTTGGTTCTTCCAGTGATTGCTGACACGATGTGATGGGTTCGGGGTGCTCCGATACAGGGGCTACCTGCCTCCTACTTGTGTGGGAGATGTTCGGGGGATAGGGGGAGTTCTTCGGTTAGTGGGTGTTGGGGATCCATTGGGATGGTTGGCCTTGGGCGCTCTGTTTTGGGCCCGAGGCTGCCCATGCCGCGACAGATACTTCAGTGTTCTATGAGGTATGGGGGGGGAGGTAGGCAGTTGTGGGTTTTGTTTGGGGGTCGGGTGGGGACAGGGGCTTGGGATGGGGGGGCTAGGATGACAGTGGGGGGGGTGGAGGGGAAGGGGGGAGGTGGATAAGGTTGAAACAGTGTCTGCGCTAATTTGGCAAGTGTATTGTTTGGGTGTGTGGCTCCGAGGGCCCAGGCTACAGCATCCTCTCCCCATTGACAATGGTTGACGCCCAGAGGTCAGGCCTCCCGCAGGCGATGCTACGAATAGTGAGCTGGAATGTCCATGGGATGCTAGATAAAATAAAGCGTGGGGCGGTGCTGCGGCAGGGGAAAAGGGAAGGGGCTGACGTTCTCCTCCTACAGGAGACGCACCTCCAGGGCACCAAGACCCTCAGTCTGCAGAGGTATGGCTACCAACAAGTATATCATGCGGGCTTTGCTAGGGGGTCCCCGGGGGTGGCGGTGCTGATACATCGCAGGCTCTCTTACGTACACGAGAAGCACTGGATTGATGCCCATGGTATATATGTTTTTATTAAAGGTATGGTTGGAGATGAGCCGATGGTCTTTGGCAGTGTGTACGCTCCGCCCCCGCTGCAGGAGGCACTTATTGAAAAGTTGTTTGAGGTTTGGGCTGATGTCCCGGATGTTCTGGCGATTGTGGGAGGAGACTGGAATGACGTTATGGATGGACGAATGGATCGCTATAGGCCCGGTAGGGAACCCCAGGTGGCAGCGCAGACGGAGCTTAATGGCCTTGCGCAGGGCATGGGTTGGATTGACTCCTGGCGATATCAGCACCCTTTGAGTCGCGAATATTCATATGTCTCGGCAGTACACAGGTCCTTCTCCAGATTGGATTACGTGTTCATTCCCCTCCCCTGGCTGACGAGGGTTGTCTCCACAGCTGTGCATCCTCGTGGTCTCTCGGACCACTCCCCGTGTCCTTAGACCTGCGGTTAGACAAAAGGCGACAGCCCTTCCGGTGGCGCCAGTCGGCGTGGCACCTGCAGCAGGATGGCTATCGCACACACCTACGAGAAGCCATTTCTAACTATTGGGCGGAGAACGACGGACCGGAGGTGGACGCCGCCACCCAGTGGGAGGCACTGAAGCCGGTGCTCCGGGGGGTGGACATTGCTTGGTGTGCCGAGGCCCGCAGGGCCCGTCGCAGAGGGGTGGAGGAGGCGGCGGAACGGGTTAGAGACCTGGAGAGAGACTGCACGGTGGGCGACACGGATGAGGCCGTGGGGCGGCTCCTGCTAGCGCAGCAGGAGTACTCATCCCTGGCACTCGGTGAGGCGCGCCAGCTCTGGTTGGCCACACAGAGAAGGATATACCAATGGGGGATAAGTCCAGCACCATGCTCTATAGACTCTGCCAACACACCTCCCGGGCTCAGACCCTGCCTGGTATTCAGGACGAACGGGGGGATCAGATGTCAGCTCCTGAAGACATAGCGGCCAGTTTCGCTCGGTACTACGCGGACCTATATGCCCCCCGGGAGATCCTCCCTGCGGAGGACGTTGATAACTTCTTGGCGGAACTCCCGACGCGTGCGCTCTCGGATGAGAGCCGCGATCAACTGGAACTTCCCCTATCTCTGGAAGAGCTGGGCTCGGCACTTGGGGAACTGAATACTGGTAAGGCCCCGGGACCCAATGGATTCCCATGTGAATTCATGAAAACTTTTCATCTCCAACTGGAGGGGCGATATAGGCAGGCACTGGAGGCCGCCAGGGAGTGCGGTCGCCTCCCGGCGGACTGGCGGCACGCTGAAATTGTGGTTTTTTGCAAGCCCGGGAGACCCCCTGAACATCACTCCTCATACAGGCCAATTTCTCTTTTAAACTTTGAGGCGAAGATACTGGCTAAGGCCCTGGCCAATCGCCTCCTCCCTTACATCACCGACTTGATCCATCCGGATCAGGCGGGGTTTATGCCCCATAGGGCGACAAGACACAATATCCGCCGGGCTCAGGTTGTGGTGGAGACGGCCCGTGCCGCCGGGATCCCGACGGCACTTTTCTGGCTGACATGGATAGGGCCTTCGACTCTCTCAGTTGGGTATACCTTCAGGCGCTTCTGCCCGCCTTAATCTTGGGCCAGTCTTCCTTACTTATCTGAACTTGCTCTACACAGATCTGACAGCGTCGGTGAGAGTGGCGGGGGCGGTGTCAAAGCCCTTTCCCATTGCGCTGGGCACCAGGCAGGGTTGCCCTCTCTCGCCCTACCTATTCGCATTGGCCATGGAACCCTTGGCAACGTGGGTACGGATGGACGCGCAGCTGTGGGGTCTGGAATGGGAGATGGGCCCGTCCGATCGCATTGCATTGTATGCCGATGACGTCCTCTTCTTCCTCACAGCCCTCAATAGATCCGGGCCCAGAGTCCTGGAGATAATGCGAATCTTCGGGGAAGTCTCAGGCTTGCATCTCAACGTGCAGAAGTCTAAGCTGTGGGTGCTGGGGGATAGCGAGGGATTGGGTGCATGGGCGTCGACGTTACAGACGGCAGCAGGTGGGCTCAAGTACCTGGGCGTCTTTATTACAGACGTTCCAAATGTGGCATGGGAGCGCAATGTGGTGCCCGTTTGGGATAGAGTGCGAACGGACATGAAAACTTGGTCCAGAATGCCACTGAACATCTATGGCCGATCGGCGATTTTTAAAATGGTGGCCCTCCCGCGCCTCCTCTACCAGCTGCAAAACCACCCATGCCCTATAGCACCGCAGTGGTTTCGTCAGGTGAACGCTGCGCTGATCCACTTCCTCTGGGCTGGGGGGGTGGCGAGAGTGGCTCTTCGCACCTGCTTCTTGTCCACGTACTGCGGGGGTCTGGCCACCTCAGATATTTTATCATATTACCAGGCGGCGCACTTACTGGTGCTTAATGACTGGTGGTATGGGGATCGGGGCGACCTGACTTACGCCCTTGAAAGATACCTGATGGACCCGGACACGGTACACACTATTCTGTACTCGGCGACTATCAGGAAGAGGCTTCCCGTGGTCACCCAAGTGGTCTTCCGAGTGTGGCGGGCAGCTCTGCGCCGCATGGGGTGGTGAAACAAGTTGACGCAGGAGACCCCGCTGTGGCGGAATGGACGACTGCCGGCGCTGGCCTCCTTACGGGGATTTAGGGGCTGGGATGCAATCGGCATCTCAACGTTAGGTCACATCATGAAGGGTACTACCCTTAAATCCTTCCAGACCTTAAGTGCCGAATACGCCATGCCCAAAACCCAATTCTTTAAATACCTACAACTGCGTCACGCACTGTCCCCCTCCTTGGTGGGCTTAGAATCCCTGCCAGAGTTCAGCCCCCTGGAGGCTAAGGTGTTTATGGGGGATTTGGAGGCCAAAAAGATTTCGACTATATATCAGACCCTGGTCACACACTGCTCCTTCTCCCTGGATAGACTGCGCTCTGCGTGGGAGGGGGATGTGGGCGCCCTTGAAGAGGAGGATTGGAGGGAGGCCCTGGAGGCCCCGCCGGGGGCGGCCATTGCGATGCGGCTACGCTTTATCCAATTTAAGTATTTACATAGGGCCTATTTTACCAGAGAACGATTGTGGAAAGCAGGCCTGATTGCCTCCCCTGAGTGCCTGAGGTGCGGACGAGCGACTGGGACATTTGTCCACACTGTGTGGTCGTGTGTAAACCTAGAGAGATACTGGAGGGGTGTCTGGGACTGTTTGGCTGAGGTCTTGGGATGGGACCTTCCCCGCACACCGCATCTCGGCCTGTTGCATGTCATGGAACAAGTGGGGGGCAACATCTACAATCGCCATCTCCTGGTTTTGGGCCTCACTGTAGCTAAACGAGATATTGCCAGGGCCTGGAAGGACCCCAGGGCCCCCTTGCTGGAAGTTTGGAAACGGGGGTTGGACTTTTGTATGGGGCTGGAGCGTCCCGTCATTTTAAGATATGGAAAAGATGGGCGGACTATGGAGGACTGTGGCTGGAGCCACCAATGCCCCAAGATACTGGAGAAGATCTTTGACTATTGGACCCTGGGCGGCCGGGAGCACGCATCTTATTGTACTTTCATGCTATTTGCCTTGAGATTTGCAGACACTGTATAGGGTAAGGGGTGGGATTAGGGGAGGGGAGTAGGGAGTTGGGGGTTGGGGGGGCGGGTGCATAATTTACTTTTGCTTGTACTGACTGTATATCCTCTTTCATGTCTGAGCTCACTGGTCCTGCGATCTGATGCGGGACAGTGTCCCCCTTGGTGTTTTGTCGGTACTACAATAAAATTTGTTCTGAAAAAAATATCGATGTAAAAAATATAGTTAGTCAAAATATCGATTTTTTTTAAATGCTTTAAAGTAATTAAAAATTAATGAAATAATAAATATAATTAACTTAAACATACTTAAAATACTTAAATAACCTTAAAATTAATAAATAATTAATGTAAGTAAAAAAAAACATACAAATTGATTTATTAATACACCAGGTGCGGACCTCCAAACCTCGTAACAGCAGCGAAAGGATTCTTACCAAAAGCAGATCCAAAACCTCAAATAGGTGGCAGAGTGAAGTTTTTTATTTAAATTCACGGACAAATGTCCATCCGACAACGCGTTTCACTCCTCTAGGGAGCTTGATCACATACCATGCTCAGGGAAATGGAACATTATATACTAGACATAGTAGTGGGACAAATTAATTAAAGTGCACGCCCTCACAGTGAAAAAAGTGTAAAAACAAATGACAGACCAATTACTTTAGCTACACATATAATATGTAAACTTTAGACGCCATTTTAAAACGGTTCAAGTACTAATGAATATTCATAAATTTTTTCGACTCAAAGCATTCACTTTAGAGCAAATAGTTTTGATCATTAGCAAATGAATTAATTTGAGGCAGAAGATAATAACTCTTGTGCATAGCAAAAAAAGATAATTCCGACATAGGGGCCCATTAGGATAGCGTGCGGAAAACCACCCCGACCGCCATGGAGGCGGAAAATAACCGCCCGCCATGACTGCGGCAAAACCGGCATGCGAATTAGGATCACCCGCCACGAAAAACCGACCGCGGCGGTCGCTGCCTAAATATAACCGCCCGACGCGTGTGGTGATGGCAAAACTCCGACCGCGGCGTCCGGAAAAGCAATGGAGAACACAAAACCGTCCACAGGTCCATCGGAGACACCGCACAGGAAATTAGGATAACTTCGAGGGTGTTGCGGCCGGAACCGCGCACACCGACCGCAGCGGACGCACCCTGGAGTGAATCGGAGAAATGGCGGTCAAGTAGCAGCAAAGCCACCGCTACGGAAGAACATGATAAACATGGCGGACGATGTGAAAAGACCGCAGTCATGCCTAACACTGCACAAACAAAATAGCCCTGCACCCAAAACATATAATACACATACACAGAAACATAAATAACAAATATAATACACAGAACCACTCCCACAACACACCTGACCACCTAAATTCCATTGGACACACCCACACAGCTGAGTATAAAGCCACCCCCTGCACTGACCACAATCCTTTGCATCACTCCAGAAGACAAGGCCATACACTACATCTGACAGGAGAGGCAAAAGACCACAGCACACCCATCCACCAACCACCAACACCACCACCATCACACCATCGCAAACAACCCCCCACTACACAACACCCCACACACATCATCACCACACCCCTGCACCCACACACCCTTGCACCCACAAACACCTCAACCCCCCCACACTATGGCAGCACAAAAAATGCCTAAATTCACCGACACTGAGTTGACAGTCATGGTCAACGAGATTGTAAGAGTAGAGCCACAACTATTTGGTAGCCTGGTCCAACAGACACCATTAGCCACCAGGACAAAAATGTGGGAAAGGATAGTCCAAAGAGTGAATGCAGTAGGGGCCACCCCAAGATCCAAGAAGGAGATCCAGAAGCGATGGAATGATCTCAAGAGGGTGGTCAAGGAGAAGAGGAGCAAGAACTGGACGCTGGCAAACGTGACTGGCAGTGGCCCTCCAGTCCCACAAAAGACATTCACACCATGGGAGGAAAAGGTGCTTGCCATCCTTCTACCTGAGAGTCTCACAGGAGTAGCCGGGGGAGCGGAGGCTGGTAAGTACACACAAATGTCCCACACCACAATGACAATTAGCACCTTGCAATACCCAAACACCATTTGAATGTCCATCCCCACCCAACATGTAGCCAGCCACCCTGCTCAGGAGGCCTGTATGGGCGAGGGAGGTCTGTCCAACAACTCCCACCATCCCCCCTCCCCTGTATCAAAGCAGAGCATCATGGAGGCCTCCCCCACCCAGCAGGATGTGCCAGCCATTGCACTGTTTGACAAACAGACTAACAGGTTGGTAGCCATCTTGTATTGGAGTGTGTGGAAGGGAGGTAGGCCTGCCCAACAACTCCCACCATCCCCCTGTATCAAAGCTGAGCATCATGGAGGCCTCCCCCACCCAGCAGCATGTGTCAGCCATTGCACTGTTTGACAAACAGACTAACAGGTTGGTAGCCAGCTTCACTGGGAGTGTGTGGAAGGGAGGGAGGCCTGTCCAACAACTCCCACCATCCCCCCTGTATCAAAGCTGAGCATCATGGAGGCCTCCCCCACCCAGCAGCATGTGTCAGCCATTGCACTGTTTGACAAACAGACTAACAGGTTGGTAGCCATCTTGTATTGGAGTGTGTGGAAGGGAGGGAGGCCTGTACAACAACTCCCACCATCCCCCCTGTATCAAAGCTGAGCATCATGGAGGCCTCCCCCACCCAGCAGCATGTGTCAGCCATTTCACTGTTTGACAAACAGACTAACAGGTTGGTAGCTAGCTTCACTGGGAGTGTGTGGAAGGGAGGGAGGCCTATCCAACAACTCCCACCATCCCCCCTATATCAAAGCTGAGCATCACGGAGGCCTCCCCCACCCAGCAGCATGTGTCAGCCATTGCACTGTTTGACAAACAGACTAACAGGTTGGTAGCCATCTTGTATTGGAGTGTGTGGAAGGGAGGGAGGCCTGTACAACAACTCCCACCATCCCCCCTGTATCAAAGCTGAGCATCATGGAGGCCTCCCCCACCCAGCAGCATGTGTCAGCCATTGCACTGTTTGACAAACAGACTAACAGGTTGGTAGCCATCTTGTATTGGAGTGTGTGGAAGGGAGGGAGGCCTGTCCAACAACTCCCACCATCCCCCTGTATCAAAGCAGAACATCATGGAGGCCTACCCCACCCAGCAGCATGTGTCAGCCATTGCACTATTTGACAAACAGACTAACAGGTTGGTAGCCAGCTTCACTGGGAGTGTGTGGAAGGGAGGGAGGCCTGTCCAACAACTCCCACCATCCCCCCTGTATCAAAGCAGAGCATCATGGAGGCCTCCCCCACCCAGCAGCATGTGTCAGCCATTTCACTGTTTGACAAACAGACTAACAGGTTGGTAGCCAGCTTCACTGGGAGTGTGTGGAAGGGAGGGAGGCCTGTCCAACAACTCCCACCATCCCCCCTGTATCAAAGCAGAGCATCATGGAGGCCTCCCCCACCCAGCAGCATGTGTCAGCCATTTCACTGTTTGACAAACAGACTAACAGGTTGGTAGCCAGCTTCACTGGGAGTGTGTGGAAGGGAGGGAGGCCTGTACAACAACTCCCACCATCCCCCCTGTATCAAAGCTGAACATCATGGAGGCCTCCCCCACCCAGCAGCATGTGTCAGCCATTGCCTCATGCACAGTTACTTAACAGGTATGTATCTACAATAAATCCACATGAAGTGTGTGTGTGACCTGCATCCAGAAAACCGACAACAATCCAACCTAAAGCATTGAGAATCAATATGTATGACTCCATGATGTCCCCCAACACCATTAAATGTCAGACGGTGTAGCCATTATTACTACAACTGATGAATGCACATGTAAGTAGTGTACAGACAGATGATGATACGCAGATTACACTAACACTGACCACTCCCCATCTACTCCACAGGTGACGAAGAACTCACTGCTGAGGACAACACCAATGACCAGCAGAGCCAGTCTCCACCACCGGCCCATGGACTCTCAGGAGTGGAATCCCAGGACAGCTTGGACGATGAGCTCCAGGCCGGCACATCAGGTGTGCCACAGACCCAGAGGTCCCATGACCACCTCTGCTGCCACTACAACGCAGCAGACCCCTGCAGCCACGGCCTCTACCACCGCAACCACCACAGCCACCACCGGCACTGCCACCAACACCACCAGGACCACCTGCAGCAACGTCCCTGTCCCCAGGGACGAAGAACCCACACCAACAGCTGTGGAGGGCAGGGAGAGAGTGCGTGGTCCCCCAGTGGTGAGGGAAGAGGTCCGTGGCGGCAGAACAAGTGGGAGGGCCAGGGTCACCACCAGACCTCGGGAGGAGTAGACACCATCCCTGGACCACTTCACAAGAGTCGTGGAGGCCTACCAACAGGTCCAGGGACAAAGTGGCCGGTCAGATGAATTCATGAGGGAGCTCATCCAGCTGATGAGGTCCATCGATAACCGTCTGGGACAGATGGTGGACCTCATGGGCCAGCAAGTGGCGTTGCAGAGGGACAGGCCTGTGTCCCAACCACCACCTCAGTCCCCTCCTGTTGTGCTGCATGATGACAGTGCTCCATCCTCCCCTGCAGAGAGGGACGAGTCCCCTGACTTCGCTGGCCAATCAGCTGCCCCCCCCAAAAGAAGCAGGGGGCGTCCTAAGAAGAGCCTGGGATTCTCTGGAGGCAATGCACCTACCACACGCCAGTCAAGGAGCCAGCTGTGAAGACAACCCTCTTCCCAACTGCATTCACACTTTGGACTATCCTTCCCCACATTGCCCTGGCAATGGCATCTCACCGTTGGACTGGGTGACCACATCCATGTGGTCTCTACTCGTACAACTCATTGAACTGGACTGTCAACTCAGTGCACATTCCACACCTTCCTGTAAATATTTCCGCACAAATCACATGTACACTCCACAAATAAAATACCTGATGCACTAGATTTTGTGTTGTGATTTTTATAGTGCAGTATTTACATAGTTCCAGATGTCCATGATGTGTAACAATTATGTACAGTATGCAGGCCAAGAACCCTCTGTAGCACCTAGGGAAACACAACAGAACAACAGTCACTGGTGTCATTGTGGCAACACACAGATCACAGCACACAAAATAACCTAAACTTCACAGCCACATTACACAATGTCTAGCAGATGTGCACAAATAAAGTCCTATACACATCTCGGAACAGAAATTCCATTTCACAAAATACACACATGGGTGACAGTACATGTGGCCATTGGTCATTGCCACGCATAGCCATTCATAACAAGAACAACAACATCAGACAATGATCACATTGTACCTAGCCACCCACCTTCAAGTGAAGTAGCGGTCGATGAGCTGCTGGCGCTGGTCAACTCCTTCCTCCTCTCCACTGTTCTCATCACTGGATTCTGGGCCCTGAGCAGGTTGTGGCCTTGGGTTATCACCATCATCCAGGAGCAGGGGGACCCTCCTGTGGATGGCCAGGTTGTGCAGCATACAGCATGCCACGAAGATCTGGCACACCTTCCCAGGCGAATATGCCAGTGCGCCACCGGTCCTGTCAAGGCACCGGAACCTTGACTTAAGCAGTCCGAAAGTCCGCTCAATCACCCGTCGGGTCCTGCCATGGGCATCGGTGTAGCGTATGTCTGCTGGTGTCCGGGGATTCCGTAGTGGGCTCAACAGCCATGGGCGACTGGGATATGCTGAGTCACCTGTGAACGGAAAACACACATTGCAATGTTGTAGAGCCAGAGTGCAGAAAGTGAGACACAGCACGCCATTGCAGTAGTGAAACTCACCCACAATCCAGGCACGTTCAGGATGCATATTCTCCATCATCCGTGGCACCATTCTGTTCCTCATGATGTAAGAATCATGGGCCGAACCAGGAAACTTAGCACACACATGTGAAATTGTCATGTCTGCAAGGCACATCACCTGCACATTCATGGAGTGGTAGTGTTTGCGATTACGATAAATGTGCTCTGTCGCCTGCGGTGGCAACAGACCGACATGTGTGCAATCAATGGCACCGACTACATGTGGGATGGCCCCAAGGGCATAGAAGTCCGCCTTCACAGCAGCCAATTCACGTCCCCTGGGGAAATGTATGTACCGATTGCGATAGATCATCATGGACGCAAGCACATCCCGCAGCACCATGCTGAACATGGGCTGCGACATCCCCCCAGCGTTGGCCACGGTCTCCTGGAAGGAACCAGTCACAAAAAAGTGGAGTGCCGCCATCACCTTGTAGGTGGGTGTGAATGCCGTAGGATTTTGACGGCGAGGCTGCAGGTGGGGCTCAAATAGATCACACAGGATCTTCAGTGTTGCTCTGTCCAGCCTGAATTTTCTGACGATTGCCTCATCCTCCATGTCCTGCAGCACTGTCAGGTGACGGAGTAGATTCGGCCTCCTCCTAGTCAAGGAGTGAAATGCAAATGTCAGTGACAAGCAACATGTGATGAGCATGGCACAGAGCATAAATGAAGTAATGTGAAACAAAGGCGTACCAGAGTGATGCATGCCACTTCAGGTGACTTGGCTGGCCAATAGCCACACACAGAGGGCACGCCTCTCCAGTACAATACACAAGTGCCACAAACACATCTGGGACAGTGGAAGTGGAAATTATGGAAGAACAATTCACATGTGCATACAAGGTGCAGCTAGACCTGTACATTTATAGTGATTCGCCATGTCTATCATACCCATCTGGTGTACCAGCCACACCTCAAACCATCATGTGAGGTTGTAAAAGATTCATCAACACAATGATCAGTAGCAGGGACACATCTGGTTGTGTGCAAGAGCAGTTGTGAAAGCAGAAATCTTGTCCGATACAATGCAGTGACAACTTCCAGGTGAAGGTCTGAAAAGAGCCACAACACACTACACGTCACTACAACATTCACAGCAGCTGGAGTCTGTCAATCATCATCAACCATCAAATTACACACTAATATGGATGAACAACAGGCCAAAGTGTATCACACTGAACGTACGTCCACCTGTGGATGACATGGCTGTGTGGCATCGTGTGTACAATGATGTCCCCTTCACCATGTTGCTGCAAGGTGCTGATACAGTGGCCCTGATTGTAATACACAGCAATGTGTACGAACATGGCAGTGACTACCGCCGGTCCCCGGCGGTGTGACCCCAGCACCACCCCCTTCAGGAGTGTGTCAGCCATTGGCATATGGACATATCACCATGGCGCTGGCATGCTCCGCGGCATGACTCGCGGTAACTACCGCCGGTCCCCGGCGGTGTGACCCCAGCACCACCCCCTTCAGGAGTGTGTCAGCCATTGGCATATGGACATGTCACCATGGCGCTGGCATGCTCCGCGGCATGACTCGCGGTAACTACCGCCGGTCCCCGGCGGTGTGACCCCAGCACCACCCCCTTCAGAAGTGTGTCAGCCATTGGCATATGGACATGTCACCATGGCGCTGGCATGCTCCGTGGCATGACTCACGGTAACTACCGCCGGTCCCTGTCGGTGTGACCCCAGCACCACCCCCTTCAGGAGTGTGTCAGCCATTGGCATATGGACATATCACCATGGCGCTGGCATGCTCCGCGGCATGACTCGCGGTAACTACTGCCGGTCCCCGGCGGTGTGACCCCAGCACCACCCCCTTCAGGAGTGTGTCAGCCATTGGCATATGGACATGTCACCATGACACTGGCATGCTCCGCGGCATGACTCGCGGTAACTACCGCCGGGCCCCGCATCACTGCCGTGGAGCTTTGCATCCAGCCAATGGCATCGATGATGGCGTTGGCATGATGCAGATTTGAAAGTCGCCGGAGGTGTGCTCCGCTACCGCGGAGGCGGTCATTGGATGCTTTTGAATGATGCACCATCGCAGAAGCGCACTCCGGACGCCCGCGGAGCGTGACCGTCGTGGAGCTTTGCATCCAGCCAATGTCATCGATGATGGCGTTGGCATGATGCAGATTTGAAAGTCGCAGGAGGTGTGCTCCGCTACCGCGGAGGTGGTCATTGGATGCTTTTGAATGAGGCACACCCGAACTACCAATTGAAGCAGCTTTCAAGCCTCCTAACGACCACAGGGGGCTATAAATCTGTAGGAGTTACCTTACATTCCCACTGCTCCAAGAGCCTGCTGCCTGCGACTATCTCCTGCTGCCTGGGACCCTGTCCTGCTGCCTGGGACCCTGTCCTGCTGCCTGGGACCCTGTCCTGCTGCCTTGGACCCTGTCCTGCTGCCTCGGACCCTGTCCTGCCGCCTGGGACCCTGTCCTGCTGCCTACGACTATCTCCTGCTGCCTGGGACCCTGTCCTGCTGCCTGGGACCCTGTCCTGCTGCCTGGGACCCTGTCCTGCTGCCTTGGACCCTGTCCTGCCGCCTGGGACCCTGTCCTGCTGCCTGGGACCCTGTCCTGCTGCCCCAAGAGCCTGCTGGCAGGGACCCCTCACAACTCAGTTCTGCCACAGGTCTGCCATTTACACAGTGATGTTGAGAACAGAGAAGATCCGTGCCAGTCCATTCACGAGTGAGGAGCTGGATGTCCTTGTGGATGGGGTGCTGGCACAGTACCCACGGCTGTTTGGTGGTCCCAATGTTGTGGTAAGTCGCCATAAAGGGAGCTGCAGGGCAGGGTGGTGTCAGACGTGTAGTCGTGATGCTGCCGTACATGCTTGGGGATGTGGGGTGATGACTTACACTGACAGACAGGCAGTTTCCTGCTCGAGGTAGTGTGTGTGTTGCAATGTGAGTCTTCCCTAGGCCTGTACTCGTATGTGTGAGTGGGGGGGTGTGACATTGGCGCACATGCAGAACCAACAGTTGTTAGCCTTTTAGATGCCAGGACAGTGAACGCTTTGGCTGAAATTTAAGGGTGCCCCTGTAGTTAGAGTCAGTGTGAGCCACAGAGTGGGTTCAGTGGCAGCATAGCCAAACCTTGAACATCAGCCAACTTACATGCTACAGTTGCTTCACACTCATTAGTGGATATACCCCATCGGTGCCCTGTGCAATTTGCGATTTCCACACTGCTGTCGATGCATTTGTGTTGATGCATCATGCCTTTGTGTGCATATCATGGAGACTACGGACCACAATGTGTGCATGCATACACTAATATTAATGCCATGCAGAGGCTACGCCCAGTTCTGCAGGGAGGGAGGTTACTGTGAGTCCAGAGTCTGTGTCTGGCTACTGTGATGATAGATGCTGACATCTTACATTGTGTAAATGTTCTTTTGCTCTTCTTTACTCTCATGCCTGCAGCTCAAGGTACACCAACGTAAGGCCGTGTGGAGGGCCATTGCAGTAAAGGTGCGAGCCCCGGGGGTATCAAACAGACGGCACACACACTGTCACAAGAGGTGGGACGACATCAGCAGACTGGCAAAGCAAGTGGCAGAGATGACCTTGGGTATGGTACCACGCACAGGACGTTTGGAACGTCGCACCATGACTCCGCTGATGGCACGCATACTGGCAGTGACCAATCCAGACCTGGATGCACGTCTGAAGGGGCATCAGCAGCAAGACAGAGAAGGTGAGTATCTGGGGAGGGAGAGTTTGTCTGGGAGTGGATGCATGTGTACAGGGCCGGGGCCAGCGGTGACACATGTGATGTGCATGTGCTGCCATGCTCTGTCATGTGATGTGTCTGGCCACTGTGATGTGTGCCTGTATGAGGCATTTCGCCACCATGGCGTTACTGTACTACCCATGCATGCAGTTCTCAGTCCTTGACAGAATTTATGTGTCCACATGGTCTCTCTGCTCTGTGATGGTGTGGGGAGTCCATATTGTGCCGAACTGCTGTGTCCATTTGATGAGTGTCACACCATGTCTGTGTACTTTGCATGCATCCATGATGTTTGAGGCCCACTCATCTAACGATATTGTGTAGCCTGATTGCCACATGGTGTTTGCTATGGCCTACTTGGCACAGTGGCATGTGTGGTGAATACAGTTGTGTGTGGTCCCCTCTGATTCCCTGTAGGGGTGTAATTGGTGATGTGTGTTGTGGCTACATCATGTCCGTGGGGATGGTCAATGTGGGCTGGGGGAAGACCATCAATGGGCAGGGTGTGGTGCTGTGTGGCATCGACATGCCTCAATCCAGGAAGGTTGTCTGCATGACAGGCACTGTTGTGGTGTATATCGTGTGTAGATGCACAGTGTTTGCAGGGTGTGTTGGTTCTGATGTAGCTCTAGGCCTCTACTATGCAGTATTGATCAGCTGTGGTGTGTACAGATGATGACACTTACACAAACCTGTTTGACTCACAAATGCAGATTCGCAAGACAACACAGCGGTACATGATCCTGAGACAAGTGTTGGCGAGACCAGCACGACAGCGGCAGCGGAGGCAAGTGGGACTGAGCCAAGTGACACTGAGAACACCAGCGCTCCTGAGGGTGACAGGAGTATGCATGAGGAATCTGTAGCTGAGACACAAAGTACCACTTCATCTGATGGCGGCGGGGATGCATCCCTGTTTGCAGGCACAGGGGATGTGGAGTGTGCCACAGCATCTGACACCCAGCGGCCAGTGCCCAGCCTCCCATCCACTTCCTCTGGTGCTGCCCGTATCCGTGTTACTAAGAGGGGAGGTGTGACATTCACACATGGCACCGCTGCCCCTGCACCTGTCCCCCCTGCTGCCCTCAGTGCAGAGTGCGTAGAGCTCCTGCGCCAACTTTGCGTGGGCCAGTCCGACCTGCTCAATGCCTTCAGCGCCCACGATAACAAATTAGGCCAGGTTCTAGCTTTCATGGAGGGCATACACTCTGACGAGGGTGGGCTTCACCGCACAGTCCAGTCATTGTCAGCCACAGTCACAACAGGCCTACAACAGGCACATGGTTCCATTGCAGCTCAGGTGCCAGTGACGTCCACACATTCAGGGGACACATCAGAAGACATTGTCCACTTGGGACCTACGTCTACTAAACGGTACAACACTAGGAGCACAGGTCAGACACAAAGCAAACAATCCCGTCCACAGACTCCATCCCAGAAGAAGAGCAGTGCCCCCCCATTATGCACGGACAAGGCAAAGTCACAGAAAAGTAAGGCCACTAGATCATTGTCCAAAACATCAAGCTCACATGCTGCAGAGCCATCACCAGATCCTGACTCAGCGATGACCACAGAGGATGTGTGGCATGTCATAGCTACACCTGGGGAGAGCACAGGGACACAACCACCCACCACATCGACACCAAAGAAAAGTACATCGAGGCAGGTGGAGGAGGGCCCTGTTGGGACAAGCCCAATCATTGGGGCAGAGGAGAGCCCTGTTGTGACCAGCCCAATGGTAAAGGCAGGGAATCCCAGTGTTGTGACCAGCCCTGGCAAGGAGGGACAGGAGGGCACTGTGGACAACACCCCTGTGGGTAGTGGTAAGGTGGTCACTGTCAGGGGTACACCTTCCAGAGAGGGTAGGGTGGTCCGGAGGCGTAGCCAGCCAAAGCGTGATGCAGGATAAAGCACATCACCTGAGGGAGTGCCAGTGTGTGCCCCTGATGTGCCACAGTTGGTGTGTGTGCCTATTCTGCCATCTCCACTTCCCATCAACCCCAAGACAGGCAAGCCATTTCATGTACCAAAAAAGTGGAAGGGCACCCCTCCAACCTCTCCCACCCACACTGTGTCAAGGGTGTGCATGACTCCACCTCAATGTGCCACGGTGCCACCTGGTCCACACAGCCCTCCACCTTGCAGGCCCTCTGTAATTGCCACATCACATGGCCCTCTGGCACACCAGTCGAGTAGTCCTGCTGTCAATGACACACAGCCAGGTCACAGTCCGCATGACAGCCTGGAGTGAGTTGACAACACCCTCATACGCTTGTGCCACACACAGGTATGTTGCTAACCCTGTTGCTCTGATGTGCTGTGCTCTCCCCTGTGCAGCCTCTCATGTACTTGCTGTCTCCCCTGCCAAGGACTCTGGGCCTGTTGCTCTGATGTGCTGTGCTCTCCCCTGCCAAGGTCTCTGGGCCTGTTGCTCTGATGTGCTGTACTCTCCCCTGACAAGGACTCTGGGCCTGTTGCTCTGATGTGCTGTACTCTCCCCTGCCAAGGACTCTGGGTCTGTTGCTCTGATGTGCTGTACTCTCCCCTGACAAGGACTCTGGGCCTGTTGCTCTGATGTGCTGTACTCTCCCCTGACAAAGACTCTGGGCCTGTTGCTCTGATGTGCTGTGTTCTCCCCTGTGCAGCCTCTCATGTACTTGCTGTCTCCCCTGCCAAGGACTCTGGGCCTGTTGCTGTGATGTGCTGTGCTCTCCCCTGTGCAGCCTCTCATGTACTTGCTGTCTCCCCTGCCAAGGACTCTGGGCCTGTTGCTCTGATTTGCTGTACTCTCCCCTGCCAAGGACTCTGGGCCTGTTGCTGTGATGTGCTGTGCTCTCCCCTGTGCAGCCTCTCATGTACTTGCTGTCTCCCCTGCCAAGGACTCTGGGCCTGTTGCTGTGATGTGCTGTGCTCTCCCCTGTGCAGCCTCTCATGTACTTGCTGTCTCCCCTGCCAAGGACTCTGGGCCTGTTGCTCTGATGTGCTGTACTCTCCCCTGCCAAGGACTCTGGGCCTGTTGCTGTGATGTGCTGTGCTCTCCCCTGTGCAGCCTCTCATGTACTTGCTGTCTCCCCTGCCAAGGACTCTGGGCCTGTTGCACTGATGTGCTGTACTCTCCCCTGACAAGGACTCTGGGCCTGTTGCTCTGATGTGCAGTACTCTCCCCTGCCAAGGACTCTGGGCCTGTTGCTCTGATGTGCTGTACTCTCCCCTGACAAGGACTCTGGGCCTGTTGCTCTGATGTGCTGTACTCTCCCCTGCCAAGGACTCTGGGCCTGTTGCTATGATGTGCTGTGCTCTCCCCTGTGCAGCCTCTCATGTACTTGCTGTCTCCCCTGCCATGGACTGTGCCGTTCCTGTTAATGTATGACCTCTGCATAGTCAATGCCATTTGTACATGGTTGTGTGGCTTGCTGTTGTCTACTAATGTTGTATTGCTACATCTGTGCAATATATGAATAAATACTGGAACTTCTGGTGTGTGTTTTCTCAGTCTCGTTGCTGATTGAAATCCTTTTCTTGTTTGCATTTGCTTGACAGTTTACCATGCTTTATTTTTCAGTTATACATTGCTAGCCTCTTTGTGGCCATCTTATTTTCATACAGGGGTAACGGCCTCTTCAGTCCATTCTGGCCCAGCTGATGTTGTACTCTGTACTGGCTATTTCACAGACAATGCTACATTCCTGTTGGGGATTTGCTATTGCTGCATACACTGTTCACAGGTCACCTTGGGAGGACACTGGCAGCACAGGGTGTGCAGCTGTTCAGTGGTTTTGTAGCTGTGTGTGATGTCATGGGGTATGTGTGTGTTTTCCTTTCTGTGTGCCGAGACGTGTATGTGTATGGTCATCTTGTGTTGGCCCTTAGTCCAGGTGGCATGGCTTACATGGCATGTGTGGTGTTGGGTGTGGCAGAGGTCTGCAGTGTGAAGGGTCTTGGTTTGTGGTGTATGTATGTGTACCCCTGTATGGTGTGAGGCACACATGTGTGTACCAGGAGTTGTAGGCCTGTTTTTGGTTTTGTCTTGGCCTGTATGGATGATTGTGTGCAATTGTGTGGGCTATGGGGAGTGCACTGGTGTTGTGTGTTCATTCTCAGCCACTCCTGCAGTGCCTGTGTCCCTGGTTGTGTGTTGCTGTGTTTGTGTAGTGTGGTTCTTGTTGCTGTGCTTCTTGGTGTGCATGGGGGTGTACAGGATTAGTACCTGGCCTGTGGCTATCTCGGGTGGTGTGCAGTGTGGTCTGGGGTGGCGTGTTTGTGTGATGTAGGTGACCTGCCCATGCCTTGGTGTGGCCATGCCTTCTACATTGTGCGCATGTGTCGACCGCGGCGGTGACGTGACCGTGACCGGGGCGTTCCTGCAGGTTGGCGGACGTTCTGTGTTCCGGATGGTGTGGAATGCCTTGTAGTGAGGTAGGTGATATGTGGGTGCCCATTTGGATGTGTTGTGTCCCCTAGCAGGATGCCAGTGTGGTGCTGGGGCACTGTGTCGGCATGTGTGTTGTGCGGTGCATATGTGTAGTGGCGTACCTGCGGCGGCGTCCGCGTTGGCCCATCTGGCGATAGTGTTGCAGCAGGTACATGACCGGATGCATGTGGAGGGCTGGGTCCATGGGGTTCATGTCGGGGCTCGGCGTTCATGCTCCGCTGTCGACTTTCCGCCTGCTTCAGCTGTGCGGTGTCCCCGCTGCGGTGCGTCTGCTTGTTTGGCCCATCCTAATTTGTCGGACGGGCCGGACGTCATCGGGCGTGGCGGAGACTTTCGATTGGCTCCCGCCGCCGCGCTGGCGGGCGCTGTTTGATGGCGGTGCGCGGCGTGCCGCGGCGGACGGGAAATGACCTGTGTTTACCTATCCTAATGTTGCGGACGTGTGTTCCGCAGGTCGCGGGCGGAAAAAGGTGTTTTTCCGCCCCGCCACCACCGCGGTGTTGCCACCGCCCGCCATCCTAATGGACCCCATAGTGTCTTAATAAAATGTTTTTTGCATTGCAGATAAATATACATTTTGACAAGTGTCAATGATAAAATGAATTTAAACAATTCATATTATTATTTCTGCAATTAATGAAGTTGCTATATTAAACAAAAAATTATATCAAGTATGCATGTGAGTACTTTGGTATTGACATACTTTTTTTAAAAGATTGTTATCGGTTGTCAATAAAGTGCTTAAAAAAGTGCAGTTTCAAAACATAAATCATGATCATTATAACCCACAAATAATATGATAAAAATATGTGTAGGACACAGCCGAGTGAACAATCTTGGCAGATTAACACAGTCCTAAATTGATATCTAGAAATTATTAAAGATGTTGTTACAGATAATTTCTAACTGAAAGAGTCGTTATTTTGGTTATCGTCCGATAATCAAAGTAATGTAATGCTGTCTAATCAATAGAAAGAAAGAGATACCTAAACAACATGTGAATTGCCTGACCGAACTAGTCGTTAAAAATGACTTTACAGAAAGTTATTTAAATCTTCCGTCAGATTCAGACCATTTGGAGCCTTGGGCATCCAAAGATAGAATGAAATGTGATTCTTTTTGCCTGAGTAGTTTGTCTCGGTTACCACCCCGTCTGGGCTGAGGTACCGAACAAAAAACAGTATATTCTAGGTCTTTCAGTAGTTTGTTATGCACTGACCGAAAGTGCCTTGCCACGGGATAATTTTCATTGTTGTTGACAGTAGCTCATATGTGCTGTAAGATGCGCTTATGCACTGGGAGTTTAGTGCTCCCTATGTATTCGAGATTGCAGGTACACTTTAATTAAACTACAAACTCTGACCTACACGTAAGATGTTCTCGAATAGGTACAGGAACCTCACTAAAAGCTGTCATGTAGTGGGTGCTGTTTTTTGCAAATGTGCATGCGTGACAGGAAGTGCATTTAAAGAACCCCATTTTCTGATACCATGGTTTTTTTGGGGAAACCTCAGGTGATGGTCTATCTAATGCATCACGCATTGAAGGCGCGCTCCTGAATGTTATGTTTGGTGTGGTAGGTAATATAGGGCCCAGAAAGACATCAGTTAATATAATAGGCCATTCACTACAGATGATACGTCTAATTTTACGCTCTTGTGCACAAAAAGTGGTAATAAGTCTAACTGAGCATTCTGAACTGCTATTACCAGACTTTTTTGGTGCAAGTAGGGATTTACGGTCAAATGACCTAGCTTTAGTTAAAGCTTGTTCTAGAATATATTTTGAATAACCCCTATTCAGAAAGCGTTGTTTTGATTCAAATAGACATTGCTCCAGAGATGTTGTGTCGCTGCAAATTCTACAGATGCGTATGAATTCCCCATACGGGATGCTATTAATAGTATGGGAAGGGTGGGCACTGTGGGCATGAAGAATTGAATTGCCCGCTGTAGATTTACGGTGTAATCGAGTCTCAAGTTTATCATCTTTTATAAACATCTGCACATCAAGGAATTCAGCCATATCGGAAGTTATAGTAGCTGTGAATTTTAAGTTGAGAGTGTTCATATTCAAATCAGATACAAATGTTGATGCCTCCTCCACTGTCCCCCTCCAAATTATGCACACATCATCGATAAATCGCCAATAGTTGACAATATTAGGCAGCCAACGCCGGTGCGTGGTTTTGAGCTTGTGCTCCTCCCACCTGCCCACATGTAAACATGAGTAACTGGGGGAAAAGCACGAGCCCATCGCCACACCTCGAAGTTGTTGGTAGATGTGACCTCGGAATCGGAAGAAGTTTGAGGTGAGACAGATTTAATCATGTCTATCAACATTGCATTATGATCTCGAAAGCATATATCACGTTTGTTTAAATAAAATTCACAAGCATTGATACCATGATGATGATTAATCGATGTATAAAGTGATTCGATGTCCATTACTAGAAAAAGGTAATTATCACACCATTTCACATCCATGATTTTGGTCAAAAAGTCAGTAGTGTCCTTCAGGTATGATGTTAAATTGATCATGTGGGGTTGCAGAAAAAAGTCTACATATTTGGAAATATTTTCATTCATACTCCCGATGGCAGAGATGATTGGACGGCCGGGAGTGGGTTTTATGTATTTTAGGGAGGAAATACAAACTTGGTGTAATTGGAAGCTCGTTGTTAAGAAATGTATATTCATCCTTTGATAATAACCCAAGTCTTTTCCAAATAGCAATTTGTTTTCGAGTTTTATCATGGCTTTGAGACATTGTGAATTGGGTAGATGTTAAATAACAAGAAGTGTCAGATAAATGTCTTTCCTCGTCAATCACATAGTCCTTTACTTGCCATAAAACCGTATTCCCTCCCTTGTTATCCTTACACAACAATACGCGCAGACGAGTTAACGGAGGCTATTTAAGAAGATAGGGCGGTCTTACTAACACCTCCACTTCCGCTCGTCGCAAATCCGGGGGCACCGACGGAGAGGTGAGCCACCATTCAGCCCTGTTTGGTTCTATTTAGTACCAGCTAGTCCCTGCATATGAGATAGGATATCTTCATGAATGCTGAAGAAATAGAATTAGAAGGAACAAGTTTGGCCTGGTATCCTCTAAATACTCTGGCTTGGGGTGGGGACTCCATTGTTTCAGGTTCCTCAATAGCTAAATGAGCTTCTGTTTGAGGATTGCCCTAGACATATTTCCACGGGCACCTGCCAGTACCCTTCACTTATACCAATGCACTGTGGTCTTGAGTAAAGTTTGCAGTTTATATTTATTTTCTAAGGAGAAACTATTTGGAGCCGCACATGAGTGTTTATACTCTGTCCTGTGGCATGAGCAACATCGGAAGATGTGCGGTCTCTTTGCACAGTATGTTGTTTTTTTGTGTTCTTGGTGGTGTCAGGTCACTGGGTTTGGTAGTTGGGCCACTAGCACACGTCTGTTGGGTTATATGTGTAGAGCCATTGGATTGGGTACAGTAAAGTTGTGTGCTCACTGTGCCCTCTTTCTCTACACTTTAGAGCGGGGCCTCATACTCCCGAGCGGTCGCCGGGTGAGGTGAGGTCTTCACCCACACAAAGCTGGGTGAGTACCACTTCAAGGAAATGCCTTGGGGTGATTAAGCTAGTATGCTTCTTATAAACGCAGAATGTAAATTATTCCTGCAGGGGTGGCGAAACGGTCTCTGTGCACGCGTGTGGTTGTTTGTGTGCAAGCCAATGCTGTTTGTCAATGTGTTTTTTCTGTTTTCTTGTTTTTGATAGGAAGAAGACGTTTGCTTTCCCTCCAGTGGACACTTAAGTATCTAAGTTCCTGGTAGACAATTAACGCTTTTGCAGTACATTCTTAGTACTTTTCTCTTTAATACAGTTGCAGTAGCCACTTTATGTTTAAGGTCCTGAAGAAAGCCGGGGCAATCCCCCCTTTGGCTGAAACATGTCGACCGTTCTGCACTGCGCCACTGGGTAGTCACACTACTTGGCGTGTTTTTAATCCTTGACACATGGACTTTTTTCTAAACGTCCCAATAAGTTTGTGTAGTCAATTTTATCTATCACTGTCACTCTAGCACTGCACTTTTCTATTTAAACATCACTTCAGGATGTACATATTAATTACAATACCAACAAAGTAAACATCTATTCACACAGGCACGATATAAGTACACAGTCACCGGTAGAGTCATACACCGTCTTTAGACCTGGTCTGCTCTGTTATGTGTATTGGAGTACAAATTTCACCACGATACTGGTTCCACTGATTCCACACCCTTCCCCACTTCTTGGGTCTGCCCCGGGCAATGTAGACTGTTTTTTCATGAAACATGCACCAGTCCATGTTTCTAGACCAGGCCGACAGACTAGGTGCCTTCGACGATCCCCACAGTTGCGCAATCATATTACCCAAGGTGGCCCACTGCGTCTGTGCTACATTATAGTCAAATGGGCTCCCACACATTTAATAGACACCTTCGGGCCTCAGGCAAAAGCGAAACACCCGTTACTTCATCCATAACACCATGCACACGATTCCAAAAAGACACCACCACCGGACACTCCCACAAAATATGAAGGAATGTACCCACCATTCCACACCCGCGCTTACACAAGTCATCCGAAGCACACCCCATACATAACAAGCGAGGACCCGTCATGTACACACGGTGTAGGATTTTCAATTGCACCAATCTCAGACTGGCCGAGATTGCTACCTCCTTCGGGGAGGATATCGCCGCCTGCCAGTCCTCATCATCACGTTCCAGGCCATCGCTGGTCCAGGTCATACAAAGCTGTAGAAGAAGGTCCGCTCTGTCATTTATCAGCTTTTTATATATAAGGGAAATCGTACTGTCCGGGACATGGCCGTCGAGTACTCTGTCCTCCAGGGATGAGGATTCTGGAACGAGCGTGCCGGTCGGAAAAACAGAGGAAAGGGCGTGTCGAACCTGTAGGTACCGAAAGTATTCCCGGTTGCCAAGTTTGTATTCAAGCTGCAGCTCTTCAAAAGACTTTATCTTGTCTTTCTGCCAAAGGTCCCCCACCCTACTAATCCCAATGAGGTCCCATTTTTCGAAACCCTTGGTAGTCCACAAATTGCCTAACCTCTCGGAAGCGTAGAGTGGAGTCGCTCGAGTGAGAGTGTCCGACCAGCCCAGAGCAGCGTTAGCGTTGTACCAGACCCGCACCGCAACTCTGGTGGGCCCCGTCAACGCCACATCAGACCGTTTGGAATAAAGTGCCCTGTTATAGTCCCCGCCAGGCAGCAACCATTTGTCCATAGCAAAGGCCGGGTTAGAAGCTGGACCATACATCGCATGATTGACAGAGCTCAGTTGTGAGGCCCAGTAATATCGTCTGATATCAGGTAACGCTATACTGCCATCATACCAAGGCAGCGTAAGCTTAGCCAGGGCAATCCGGGGACGTCCGGCCCACAGCAGTTTCCTTTGTAGGCACTCGATCTCGTGGAAGTAGCTGGAAGGCACTAGATCCAGAGTGTTTTGAAGCGCATATAAAAATCTGAGGAGGGACATCCTTTTGAATAAGGCTGCTCTGCCCACCAGGGACAGCGGCAGTCTGCTCCAGGCTTTCACGTCCGCTTTTAGGAGAAGGAGCGGGGGGAGTAAGTTGCACTGATACCTGACAGCCGAATCGTGCGAAATATAGTTACATAAATACTTGAACCCGGTGGATGAAATTTGCATTGGGCAATTGCGTGGTACGAGTGGAGTGTTGTCTCTGAGCGAGTAAACACAAGACTTACCCCAATTTATGACTGGTCCAGAGTTCCTCCCAAAGGAATTAAGGACTTAGAACAATACCCCCCGAGATTTCCGAGGGGATGTGAGGTAAAGGAGAATGTCGTTCGCATAAAGTGAGATGCGATCTTCAAAACCGGGAGTCCACCTGATACCCCTGAGGGACGGCTCCCATCGCAACCAAGCGACCAAGGGCTCCAAAGCCAAGGCAAAAAGTAGCGGAGGCAGAGGGCATCCCTGTCGCGTACCCCTCCCTAGGACAAAGGGAGCCGACACTCGACCGTTAACGACCACCTGGGCTAGGGGCTCCTCATAGAGTAGTCAGACCCATCCAATGAATGCCGGTCCGAAGCCGAACTTCGCCAGAGCCGCCCATAGGTATGGCCATTCCACTGTGTCAAATGCCATAGTGGCATCCAAAGAAACCAAAATGGCCGGTTCACGTAGCGTCTCTGCCCTCACCAGCACGCCATGAAGACGGCGTAAATTCAACGCGGTGTTGCGGGCCGGAATAAAGCCAGACTGGTCCGGGTGCACCAAATCTCCGATCACTTTAATCAGACGGTTAGCTAACATTTTTGCCAACATTTTAGGCTCCACATTGAGAAGTGAGATCGGTCTATAGGAGGTACAGAATTCACGGGGTTTACCCTCTTTATGTATCACCACGATAGACGCCAAACGCTGGTCACAGGGAAGCGAACCCCTCTCCCTGGACTCCAAGAACATCGAGCGAAGATATGACGCCATTTTCTTTGGACAAAACTTGTACAGCTCGATGGGTATGCCGTTCAGGCCCGTGGCTTTCCCAGAGCGGATGGAGCGAATAGCGAGCGCTACTTCATCAGTGGAGAAGTCCGCCTCCATTAGCTCTCTGTCAGATTCGGACAAGCAAGGCAAAGCGATATCCCTAAGCAAAAGATGGGAGTCTTCCTCCGGCCGGTCCGAGACCGGCGCATACACCGTGCGGAAGTGGCAGGCAAACTCCTCCACGATCTCCAACGGATCCGTCACACGCACACTATCTACTCGCTCAACCATCGGCACCACTCGATTCAGTCTCTCCCTCTTGTCCAGCCAAGCTATCATCTTCCCCGCCTTGTCGCCCACATCATACAAACGGCCCTGTTGCTCTCGGCTCATGGCTTTCGCAGCATTCGTAACCAAGGCTTTATAATCTGACTGTTTCAACTGTAAAACATGCACCTTTTCACGCGTAACCCCACACTCAAGATCACTCTCCAAAGCTACAATATCAGACTCCAGCTGCTCAACCTCTCCATTATGGCGCTTCTTAGAGCTGGCGACCAGCGATAGTGTCTGACCCCATATTACAGTTTGTTTTAAAGGCCTCCCATAGGGACACAGACGAAGACACCGCTCCCACATTTTCAACAAAGTAGTGATCAATGGCTTTGAGCACCCCAGCCCTGGTCTCCGGAACTCGGAGATGCCAGGGATTAATTGGGGCGACCCAGCCCCCAGCGTTTAAATGGGGATCTATATGGATCCATAGCGGGGAGTAATCCGAGATGCCTCTAGGCAAATGTCGGGCCTCTCGCACCGTTGTAGCCTGGGCTGCGGGCACCAGAATATAGTCAAGTCTAGCTAAGCTCCCATGGGCCCCGGAGTGGAAAGTGTATTGAGCCTGTCCTGGGTGAAGCATCCGCCAACAATCCACCATACCAAACGTTTCCAAGAAACCACCCAGGCAGGACTGCGATGGTGTAAGAGCCCTGGGAGGATGTTGATCCTCCAGGCCGTTAACCACCGAGTTGAAGTCCCCTCCAACCACCAAAATCCCCTCAGGAAACCTCAACGCCAGTTTCCCCAGGTGGGCAAATGTGGTGGCCTGCAAACCCGGGGGGACATATATCGAGAGGATGGCGACCGTTCTCCCCTCCCACCTACCAACAATGGCCGCATATCTACCCCTATCGTCCAGTATCGTTTCATCGATCTCCAAGGGAAGGGAACTACGAATCATAACACCAGCCCCTCTAGAGCCCAAAGTGAATCCTGAGTGTGCCACCAAACGGTAGCCCCTCCGGTTCATTGCATGGAACGTGTTCCCCACCAAGTGTGTTTCTTGCAGTAATACAATGTTGGGGGAATGGCGTTTTACATATTGGAGTACAATTCCCCGCTTTATTTTGTCCCCGAAGCCATTGATATTCCAACTAAAGACTCTCAGCCCCCTACCCCCATCCCGAAAACAGTAGCAGGGTCCCCCAAACCCCACGAAGGAAACACAGATTAAGCCATACAACAGTACGTAGTCTCGAAAACAATGCAAACAGTAAAAAGAACCCCCCTCCCCCAAAATACCCAGAACAACAACCCCCCACCCTGCACCCCTGCGGTAAAACCAGAAAACCACCCCATTTTGCAGTGTGCCTGTCGCCCTACCCCAGAAAACTAATCTACAAGTAGAAAAGGAAACACCCCCGGAGGAGGAAGAGTCCCGAACTCCCAGCTGCCCCAGGGTCTATATGTAGGAATGTCATTGACCCAAAAAAGGATAACAATCCACCGCAGCACTGTACGATGGTAGCACACGCCGGTGTCCCTACTCCTCCTGGTCCCGTTGGCTGCCTTCAGCACCTCTGGATTGGTCCGCATTGTCCCGTGGCATAGATAGTGTGTCCAACCAGTCACTGACCACCTCTGGCATGTCGAAGAAAAACACCCGCTCATTATGTTCGATGCGGAATCGGGCGGGGAAAAGCAAAGCATACTTGTTAGACGGACCGGGAGGGTCGGCCGAGGATAAGGGGAGAGGTCTCCGGGGAGAGCCGTCTCCGACGATCGTACAGACAAGTAACTTCCCCCCCACAGACGGACACCACACAAGGGTAAAGTTCAACGATACTTTATAGGCAATTCTTTAAGTACGGTGAATGGTACAAGGAGGTCTGGACTCAGGGGTCCCCTCGGTTCTGGTCTCTGGTTTGGGAAAAGGGTAGCGGGACAGTCTTGTTACCAAAAAGATGGGAATAGCTCTCAATCCTCGAGCTCGGCGTTCTAGATGATCGGGCCGCGGCGGAGCCAGCCGGTCCCGAGATGGACGAAGGAAGCGACGGTCCGCGGCGGAGCCAGCAGGTCCCGATGAAGATGGTAGTTACAAACGGTCCGCGGCCACGCCAGCAGGTCCCGACGACGATGAAGGTTTACGAAGGTTACGAAGGTTGCGGCAGCGCCAGCAGGCAGGACGATGATGCGCAAGGCAGAGCTACGGCAGCGCCAGTAGTCCGTCAAGGATGAGTTCTTCTCTGCGTCTCTCGACTCCAGGATACAACTGCCTTCCTGCTCTGGAGCTGCCCCAGTTATAGGGCTGGTGCCCTTTGATGTCCGGACCCTCGCACTTGGAGGTCGGGAGGTCCGGGATGAGAGAGTCCAGACACCCAGCAGGGGGGTGGAGCCAGCGCCCGGGGAGGCGATGGGCGAGCGGCACCTGGCGGGGGAGAGCCATCGACGCCTCTTTCTCCCATTGACTCGCCAAGTAGCCCGCTCACCTCCTGGGTGGATGGTGGTGCCGGGATGTCTGAGGCCTGGCTAGGCCAAGGGTTGAGGTCGATCGGGGGCCAGGCGGCCTCGTGGTGGAGTGTCCAAGATGGCGCCCAGGCTGGGCGCGCGGGCCAGTAGTGGGTCGGGCCCACGAGGTCGATATGTTCAGGGGCCGGGGTCCCGGAGGGGACGGAAGACGAGCAGTGGTGGTGTGTGGCACTTGTGTGACCGGGCTCGGGCCTGGTCGGGCCGAGGGGGGAGCGGCCCTTCATGTGGCCTGTCCAACATGCGTCCCCCCCAGCTGAAGGCGGGGAGAGTCACCCATCCTCTTGGGGACTCTCCTCGTCGAGGCGGAAAAACCGGGACAGGCCATCCGCGTTGGCGTGATCTGGCCCAGGCCGGTGCTCCACAGTGAAGTCCATCCCTTGTAGGGAGATGGACCAACGTAGTAGTTTCGGGTTTTCCCCCCGCATCTGCATCAGCCACTGCAGGGGTCGATGGTCGGTCTGCACCCGAAAGTGCGTGCCAAAGAGGTAGGGCCGGAGCTTTTTGAGGGCCCATACCACAGCGAAGGCCTCCCTCTCTATGGTGCTCCAGCGTTGTTCTCGGGGTAGGAGTCGCCTGCTGATGAAGGCCACTGGCCGATCAAGGCCTTCGGTGTTCACTTGAGACAGGACTGCCCCAATGCCATGGTCGGAGGCATCCGTCTGGACGACGAACTCCCGGCTGTAGTCGGGGGACTGGAGCACAGGGGCGGAGCACATGGCGGCCTTCAATTGTTCGAAGGCTGTTTGACAATCCGGGGTCCAGTTGACTTTCTTGGGTTGATTTTTGGACGTGAGTTCTGTGAGGGGCCCCACTATGGTACCATAGTCTTTCACGAACCTTCGGTAATAGCCCGTGAGGCCCAGGAAGGCGCGTACCTCGGTCTGGGTGATGGGGGGCTGCCAGGACTGGATGGCGGCAATCTTGAGCTGCAGAGGGGCCACCAGACCGCTTCCCACCTGGTGTCCGAGGTAGGTTACGGACCCCTGACCAATTTGGCATTTACTGGCCTTAATCGTGAGGCCAGCCCGCTGGAGGGCCTGTAGCACCGCTTGGAGGTGGTGGAGGTGCTCGGGCCAATGGTGGCTGTATACAGCGATGTCGTCTAAGTAGGCGGCGCTGAATCCTTCGAGCCCTGCCAGGACCTGGTTGACGAGCCGCTGAAATGTTGCTGGAGCATTCTTCATGCCAAAGGGCATGACCTTGAAATGGTAATGGCCATCAGGGGTGGAAAAGGCAGAACGTTCTTGGGCCCGGGGTGTGAGGCCGATCTGCCAGTAGCCCGCCGTCAGGTCGAAAATACTGAGGTAGCGGGCAGCTCCCATGCGGTCGATTAGTTCGTCTGCCCGGGGGATGGGATGTGCGTCTGTTCGGGTGACCGCATTCAAGCCCCGGTAGTCGACGCAGAACCGGAGTTCTGGTGTGGTGCCGGGAGCGGCTGCTTTGGGGACCAGGACTACAGGGCTGGCCCAGGGGCTGTCTGAGGGCTCGATGACCCCGAGCGTGAGCATTTTGGTTAC
The DNA here is from genome assembly GCF_964263255.1 of Lissotriton vulgaris. Taxonomy (NCBI): domain Eukaryota; kingdom Metazoa; phylum Chordata; class Amphibia; order Caudata; family Salamandridae; genus Lissotriton; species Lissotriton vulgaris. The sequence continues at coordinate 51,521 of NW_028250083.1, forward strand.
TTCTTCCTGGATGCAGGCCCGTACCCGATCTGGCACGCGGTAGGCCCGGTGGCGGATAGGGGGGTTGTCCCCCGTGTCCACGTCGTGCACACACCAGGAAGTGACACCTGGGGTGAGGGAAAACAGGCTGGCGAACTGCAATAGAAGGTCTCGACACTCCTGGCATTGCTCCCGGGTGAGGGCCTCCGAGAGTCGGACCCCATCCACGGAGCCGTCTTTCTCCCGAGTCCGTAGGAGGTCAGGGAGGGGCTCGGAGTCTTCTTCGGCCCCATTGTCTGTGGCCATCAGGAGGCTGAGTTCTGAACGCACAAAGTGGGGTTTCAGTCTATTAGTGTGGAGGACCCGGAGGGGGTTCCGGGCAGATTCCATGTCGATGAGATAGGTGGCAGGGCCCTTGCGCTCGACTACTTTGAAGGGCCCCGTCCATTTGTCTTGCAGGGCGCAGGGTTCGGTGGGGGACATCACCCATACCTGTTGCCCAGGTTCAAATTCGATGGAGGAGGCATTCCGGTCATACCACTTTTTCATGTCCTCTTGACTGGCCTCTAGGTTGGCTTTTGCCAGCTCTCGGAACCGCCGGGTCTGGTTGCGGAGGGTTAGGAGGTATCGGAAAACATCTGGGGGGTTCTTTAGAGGGGGCATCTCCCAGCCTTCCTTGACTAGGCTGAGTGGCCCCCGTACTGGATGTCCATACAGCAGTTCAAACGGGCTGAAGCCGAGGGACTTCTGGGGGACCTCCCGATATGCGAAGAGGAGGTACGGCAGCAGCACATCCCACTGGCGACGGAGGGGCTCTTCCAACCCCCCAATCATCCCTTTGAGCGTGCGGTTGAACCGCTCAACGAGTCCGTTTCCTTGAGGGTGATAGGGGGTCGTGAATCGGTAGGTAACCCCACATTGTTGCCAGAGGGACTTCATATATTTGGAAATAAAGTTCGTGCCTCTGTCGCTGACGACTTCTCGGGGGAAGCCCACACGGGAGAAGATTCCCATCAGAGCCCGGCCGACTACCGGGGCTGTCACAGTCCGCAGGGGAACAGCCTCGGGGTAGCGGGTGGCGTGGTCCACTAGCACCAGGATGAACCGATGGCCTTGTTTTGTACGCGGGTCCAGGGGGCCCACAATGTCTATTCCGACCCTCTCGAACGGGGTGGTGACCACGGGAAAAGGTTGCAGGGGGGCTTTTAGTTTGCGGCCGCTCTTTCCACTGGCTTGGCACGTGGGGCAAGATCGGCAATGCTGGTGTACATCGTCCCTCATTTTGGGCCAGAAGAAGTGGGTCACCAGGCGGCTGTAGGTTTTATCTTGACCCAGGTGTCCAGCCAGGGGGACATCGTGGGCCAGGTTGAGCAGAAAGCCTCTAAAACGGAGGGGCACCACTAGCACTCGGCTGGCCCCCAACTCCGCGATTCTTTGTTCACTGTATAGCAGTTCATTGTCCCAGTAGATCCAATGTGTTCCGGAGGTATCCCCTGCGCTTTGGGCGAGGGCTTGTTGGCGGAGTCCCTCGAGGGAGGGACAGGTCTTCTGTTCTTGGCGAAACTGTTCTTGCGTGGGCCCCCCCTCTTGAGGCCACTGGTCGAGGTTAGCGAGGTCTGGAGGTTGAGCTGGTTCTGGGGGGACGTCACGGTCGGTGGTTTCGGCTGGTGCGACCGGAGGCGGAGGCGCCGGCCATTCGGGTTCCTCGGGTCGGGGTTTGGCACGGGCGGCCATGGACCGGGTGGTGACGCATGCCCAGTCTGGGATGCCCAACATCCCCAGGTGTTCTCGTCGTTCTACGGCTGCCCACGGAGAGCTTTCAAGGTCATTCCCCAGGAGGCAGTCTACGGGGGCATCGTCTCGGACCGTTACTTTCAACATGCCGGAGACCCCTCCCCATTCGAAAGGGACGCAGGCCATCCGACACAGACTCTCTGAGTTATCGGCTGAACGGACAGGGCAGAGAATGTTTGGTAGGAACTGTTCTGGGGCCACCAGGTGACAGCGGACGGCTGTCACACTGGCCCCGGTGTCACGGAGGGCTTCAGCCCGGCGTCCATTGATGCTCACCCATTGGCTGTACTTCTGGGTGTTAGCGGGTAGGGGGACCCGCGGGACCATGTCTTTCCCCCCTAAGCAGGCTAGAGCCATGGCGGCTGGCTCCCATTCTTGATGCTCTTGCTCATATTCTTCTTGTTCCTCTGAGATCTGTTCTTCCCCCAGAGCAGCAGCGGCTACTTGGCGGGGTCTTGGGCTCTGATACTGGGGGCAGTTTGGGTTGTTTGCATAGTGGCCGACTCGTTGGCATCGATGGCACGTAACATTGGCTCGATATCCCGGTCGCGCCGGGGTGCTGCCCCGGTTGGCCGGGGGGGTGGTGCTGGTAGCGGGGGCGACCGGAGCGTTGTCTCTTCCACGTCCTTGGCCTCCTCCTCCTCCTCGGGGACGGTGCTGACCGTTGTTGTTCCGGCTCTGTTCATAGGACCCATTCCGGCCCACTCTGGTGATTTCCCACCGGTCAGCTTCGGCTGCGAGCTGCCGGGGATCGGTCAATTTGCTGTCGAGGAGGTGCTGGCGGAGTTCAATGAAGCAATTGTTCGACAGATGCTCCCATACCATGAGATTGAAGAGTTGTTCGTAAGTTGTGACCTTGCTTCCTTTGATCCAGCCCTCGAAGGCTCGGCTAAAATAGTTTACATAGTCCACCCAAGTTGTACCCGGGATGCGGGTGCAGTCTCGGAACCTCTGACGGTACATCTCGGGTGTGAGGCCATAGCGGGTGAGGAGTGCAGCTTTCATATGGTCATAGGAGGTCATCTGGTGGTCCGGGAGCTGTAGCAGGGCGTCGCGGCCCTCGTTGAGGAATCTCCCCCATAGACCGGCTCCCCAGTCGCTTCTATCGATCCGGTGGGCGGTCATGGCGATTTCGTAGGCCTTAAACCATTGCTGGATGTCGTCCTCTCGGAAGTACTCTCGAACGACATCCTTGGGGATGTGTACCTTTTTCTCTGTTGCCCCTGGGGTGTGGGGTTGCTCGGGCACCCCTACTTCTTTATTCTGCTTGCGTAGGTCGATCTCCGCTAATTTTCGCTCGTGTTCATATGCCAATTTCTTCTCCTCGAGCTCCCTTTGTCTCTGTTTTTCCTCTCTTTCTTCTCGGAGACGTAGGTGCTCTAAGTTTATTTTTTGTTCGGCCAACTTAAGTTCAACATCCATTTTGAGCCGGGCCATTTCCAGCTCGTGTAGTCGGGTTTTTTCTCGTTCCTGGATCTCGTCTTGTGAGAGACCCGTTCTTCGCTCTTCAGGGGCTGTGGTTTGTTTCTCTATTGCTGCGATGTTTTGATCGGGGGTTCCGGCAGCCCCGGTTTCTGCCCAAAACTCTAGGGCATGCTTGAAATCGTCCTTGGTACTTAGACCGGTGGTAGCGATACCTAGTTCGATGCAGAATTGTTTTAATTCACGATGGCTGTACTCGTCCAATTTCTCCATCTGAAATTTCTCGGTGGATCCGCTTTCTTTGTTTGACATCGTGATTTCGTCGCGGGGTGAGCTACTCTCTGTACGATAATGCGGTGATTCGGATCGCGCCGCTGGCCACCAATGTTAGACGGACCGGGAGGGTCGGCCGAGGATAAGGGGAGAGGTCTCCGGGGAGAGCCGTCTCCGACGATCGTACAGACAAGTAACTTCCCCCCCACAGACGGACACCACACAAGGGTAAAGTTCAACGATACTTTATAGGCAATTCTTTAAGTACGGTGAATGGTACAAGGAGGTCTGGACTCAGGGGTCCCCTCGGTTCTGGTCTCTGGTTTGGGAAAAGGGTAGCGGGACAGTCTTGTTACCAAAAAGATGGGAATAGCTCTCAATCCTCGAGCTCGGCGTTCTAGATGATCGGGCCGCGGCGGAGCCAGCCGGTCCCGAGATGGACGAAGGAAGCGACGGTCCGCGGCGGAGCCAGCAGGTCCCGATGAAGATGGTAGTTACAAACGGTCCGCGGCCACGCCAGCAGGTCCCGACGACGATGAAGGTTTACGAAGGTTACGAAGGTTGCGGCAGCGCCAGCAGGCAGGACGATGATGCGCAAGGCAGAGCTACGGCAGCGCCAGTAGTCCGTCAAGGATGAGTTCTTCTCTGCGTCTCTCGACTCCAGGATACAACTGCCTTCCTGCTCTGGAGCTGCCCCAGTTATAGGGCTGGTGCCCTTTGATGTCCGGACCCTCACACTTGGAGGTCGGGAGGTCCGGGATGAGAGAGTCCAGACACCCAGCAGGGGGGTGGAGCCAGCGCCCGGGGAGGCGATGGGCGAGCGGCACCTGGCGGGGGAGAGCCATCGACGCCTCTTTCTCCCATTGACTCGCCAAGTAGCCCGCTTACCTCCTGGGTGGATGGTGGTGCCGGGATGTCTGAGGCCTGGCTAGGCCCAGGGTTGAGGTCGATCGGGGGCCAGGCGGCCTCGTGGTGGAGTGTCCAAGATGGCGCCCAGGCTGGGCGCGCGGGCCAGTAGTGGGTCGGGCCCACGAGGTCGATATGTTCAGGGGCCGGGGTCCCGGAGGGGACGGAAGACGAGCAGTGGTGGTGTGTGGCACTTGTGTGACCGGGCTCGGGCCTGGTCGGGCCGAGGGGGGAGCGGCCCTTCATGTGGCCTGTCCAACAATACTTCATGCCCAGGTCTCTCAGTCTCCGCTTCACCCCAGAAAATCCCAGTCTCTACTTCTGCACTGATGGGGTAAAGTCGGGGTAGAAGTTGATGGACACATTTTCAAATTTGGTGGGGCTGCTAGTCCTCGAGGCCTGCAAAATGGCGTCTCTGTCTCTATAGTTGAAGATCCGCGCAATGATGGGTCGCGGTGTAGCACCTTGCTTGCGTATGCCGCCCGGGACTCTGTGGGCACGCTCCACCACAAACAGATTACTCAGGCCCTTAGGGGCGAGGTGTTTGAGGATCAGATCTTCAACAAGTAAGTCCGTCGATTGATTGGCTGAGAACTCCGGAACTCCGACTATGCGGACATTATTGCGCCTAGTGCGACTTTAGAAATCCTCAAGCCGGCGGGCAAACTGGTCACTCGAGGATCGAAGAGTCCGGATCTCAGTCTGGAGATCGGAAACATCGGTGGTGAGACTAGCTGTTTTGACATCCAATGACTTGACTCTCTCGTTAGTCTTGGCCAAGTCCGCCCTAATTAAGCTTACATCCACCGCCACTGTGTCAATCTTGGCCGCCAAGGTTTCATATTGTTGGCCCATCGATGACTGTATACTCGCAATGGCGCCCATCACATCTCAAAGAGCTGGCTCCTCCGACTCAGGGGGGCCACCACCAAGGTCCTCCGGGGTTTTGCCAGTCCCGCTAGGCGAGCCCTTGTTGCGCGCAAATCTGTCCATAATGGTGGTCTGAGTTGTGCCACCGCGAGTCGCGTTCTTGAGGGACCGCTTATCACTATCAGACTTGCCCGCCATGGTGGGTTGCACGCCCCTCAGGGGCTTTTGGGACCTGGTGAAATTGACTCCCCACAAGGAAGAACAACAAGAGACTGAAGTGCAGGGCGCTGGCAAAGATCAGTCAAGCGAGCGCACTCACAGTCCAGCTTGATCACTAGGCAGCCTCCTCCCAACCTTCTTAGCCAGGAAAAGCGAAACCGAAAGTAGACCCCGGGTAGTCGTCCCCTTCCATACGCCGTTGTTGTTCAACTACTTTCGGGGTGCTCCGGATGCCCAAGTCCTGGGATGAGCCACGGTGTAGGCCTTCAGGCTTCAGGAAGGAGCAATTTGGGCGTCCGGCATCCGATTCAAAGTGTGAATAAGGCCTTTCAGATCAGGAGAGTCTCAGCTTCAAGAACCCGTCGTCAGAAACAGGATTTGTGCCAGGATGAACGGTGGAGGCGGCGAGGGTTTCGGGAGCTCACAGCTCACGCGACCATCTTGGATGCGCGCTAAGCTCCTCCTCTAGATTCAGAATACTTAATGAGTATGTGAATCATATTCATTGAGTTTGTTAGATTGTTTTCCGCCCATTCTTGAAGCATTTGGGGATTAGGGTTCTCATATGTGGGCACAATCAGTACCCGCAGCCCACGCGGAACTGTTAGCGTCTCTGTACTTTTCAAGAGATTTTTTCTCCCACCATTTGGAGAGTTTGCTGCGAAGCAGCTTTTCCAACATTCTCATCAGTGTTTTGGCATCATTATTTACAACAGTAGATGCTGCATTACTTTGATTAAGAACAGGGACTGGAAGGCTGTCAAAACGCGCCCCGGCTGTGGCCTCTCTGTTCCTGAGCGCGTCACTGGATATCATGTTTAAAATGTCTCTCTTCGGTCTATCAGTTAGACTTTGAAAATTGTCACCGAAGCTCTGCACAATGCAAATCAAAAGGTCGCTGCAAGCAAATATATATATGAACGTAATATTAATAAAAAATATAAAATATTTTTACCGTAGGATAGTGGAAAGGGTAAAATTTACTATTACCACTCCAGAGAGTGCAACAGTAGGGAAAGCATTGGATAGCGTAGGGGTAAAAATTACTATTCACACTCCAGAGAGTGCAACAGTAGGTAAAACAATGGATAGCGGGAGGGTAAACAATGCTATTCCCACTCCAGAGAGTGCAAGAGTAGGGAAAGGATTGGAAAGCGTAGGGGTAAAAATTATTATTCCCACTCCAAAGAGTGCAACAGTAGGGAAGACGTTGGATAGTGGGAGGGTAAAATTAACTATTCCAACTCCAGAGAGTGCAACAGTAGGAAAAGCGTTGGATAGCAGGAGGGTAAAAATTACTATTCCCACTCCAGAGAGTGCAACAGTAGGGAAGCCGTTGGATAGCGGGAAGTTGAAAATTACTATTCCCACTCCAAAGAGTGCAACAGTAGAAAAAGCGTTGGATAGCGTAGTAGTAAAAATTACTATTCCCACTCCAGTGAGTGCAACAGTAGGGAAAGCATTGGATAGCATAGGGGTAAAAATTACTATTCCCACTCCAGAGAGTGCAACAGTAGGGAAAGCAATGGATAGCGTAGGGGTAAAAATTACTATTCCCACTCCAGAGAGTGCAACAGTAGGGAAAGCGTTGGATAGAGGGAGGGTAAAAATTACTATTCCCACTCCAGAGAGTGCAACATTAGGAAAAGTGTTGGATAGCGTAGTGGTAAAAATTACTATTCCCACTCCAGAGGGTGCAACAGTAGGCAAAGCGTTGGATAGCAGGAGGGTAAAAATTACTATTCCCACTCCAGACAGTACAACAGTAGGGAAAGTAAATACTTCTTATATTAATAAAACATAAATAAATAATACCAATTACAAATTAATTAGAAATAATGGCCAATTTAATATAATATAATTAATCAATTAAAAATAAAAATAAAAATATTTAATACAAATCATTACCTATTAATAAAAATTAATTACCAATTTACAATTAAATAATTAGCAATTGAAAAATAATTAACAATTAATTAAAAATAAATACCAATAAATAAATTTAAAAATGTAATTAATTACAATAACATTACTTCCCACACTATTCCCCTATAAACCCACAACCCGCAACAGAAAATAAATTAATAAAATTAACATAATTACCAATTAACCAATTAATTTCAATTAATTACCAATTATATTTTAATTTATTACCAATTAAAAATTTAAATAACAATTAATTTAAAAAAATACCTTGTAACCTGGAAGAGGAAAACCATCAACGTTGCAGTCGATTACAGCCATCTTGGATTGGAAAATGGGTCATTGGGGGAAACAGAGTTAACAAGCAGGCGAGGGTCATGTTG